>NW_026652280.1:154386654-154467101 GCF_009828535.3 Hylobates moloch
TGATCCGCCCGCCTTGGCCTCCCAAAGTGCTGGGATTACAAGCGTGAGCCACCGCGCCCGGCCTGATGGTGTTATATTATAACTGAAAGAATAAAATAAATATCCATGAGTCCATACTGATATAAATTATTGAATACATATATGAATGACATAGAAGGAATAGTCCTCCAGAGGAATTCCAATTAATAAATATAGGAATGAGGGAATAGAGAAACGCCATCAGAACACCATTATAATAATTGCAGCAGGTGATATTTGCTGATGTATAATGATACCCCAAATAATTAGGCAAAATTTTAAACAGAAATAGGATATCAGTATATCCTAAATGTATCTCCCCCATGAATATATATTAATTACTATGGCAATTTTAATATGTTCACAGGTTCTTTGATAATATTTTTATAAAGGTGGAGCTTAATTCCTGTCCCTTTGAGTGTGGGGATGGTCTGAGTAGATACTGATACTGAGTAGAGTATGGAAAAAGAAAAATAGTCACTTTGCAGTGGAGAAATATGACAAAAAACAGCTTAATGAAATTATTAAGGTTAGCATCACCAGAAGTAAGGTACATTAATGTAATGTATCCCTAATATGATAGAGAAGGGCACATCAGCTCTGTGGTATTCCTCTCTCAAATACATACGTTGAGTCTAATCATGAGAAAATATCAGAGAAATCCAAATAGAGGGGCTTTCTGCAAAAATCCAACCAGTACTGTTCCAAGTGTCAAGATAATGAAAGACACTGAAGAAACATTACAGACTAGAGGAGATCAAGAGACATGAAAACTAATGCAATACGGTAGCCTGGATTGGATCTTAGAATGGAAAAAAGTCGTTATGGGAAACATTTGGGAAATCTGATTAAATATGCAGTTTAGTTAATGACATTGTACCAATGTTAATTTCTTAGTATTGAAAATTGTATTGATAGTTCATAATTGATATTTGATCATTGTCCCATGGTTATATAAGATTTTTTACCTTAAAGGAAGCTGAGTAGAGGGTATACAGGGACTCAGCTTCATTATTGCAGTTTCTCCATAAGTCTAAAGCCACTGCAAAGTAAAAAGTTAAAAGCTCTTGAGATAAGGAATTTGTCTTATTAAAGTAATGAGCAGATTAATTTAGTCCAATGAGATTAAACAACTAGAGACATTAGAAATGTTTTATCAATACTTGCTTTCTCCCTCACATTTATTTTCTCCAAGTGCATGACGTTCATATTCACTTGCAAAGCATTCTAAAGTTGACATCCTTCTCCCACACTTCCTTTATCACAAAGCTAACATTTGTCTGGAAGAAAGCCTAATGTCCCAGACTTCGCCATACTCTTTAAGTATTAGCAGTTCCAAGCCTTCACATGCCAACTCACTCAGGATTCAAGGCTCTGCTGCCTTCCTGTCTCTCCACGATCCCCTTCAGTTATTTTGTGGTTGTTTCTCACTTGTGCTCTACCAACCAAAGACATTTGTGTTCCAAAACAAAAGGTGTAAGATGAACTATCTCTACCGTAAAGGACTAAATCTTTAACTACAGACTATCAGGCTGCACGGTATTTGGGTGGCTGTAGTGGGAAAGACCTTTCATGAATACTTCAAATAAATCCATAGAATGTTTCTAAAACCATTCCAACTCATAGCCTTTCTAATTTAAGGGCATTTTTGTACTTTGCAAAATGCAATCTCCACATTCCTATTCACTTCACGCAAAATAAAAATTTTACATCTGTTGAGGTGTTTCATTTTGCTATTTTACACATCTGTTGTTCTGTGACCCTTCTTGTTAGGCCCATTTGTCACCATATGTGGTCATAATAAAAGACATGAGAAATAGGTTAATTGAACATTTATAGCTGCCTTCAGAAAGAATATATCGACCCCTCTCCCAGCCATAGTTTATTTTGGGAGTATAAATCTCCCTCTCTCTTTCTTTGTGTTTTATTTTCTCTGAGTGTGGCAGTGTGAGTGAGTTTTTCTGTCTCCATGGACTTGTGTGTGTGTGTGTGTGTGCGTGTAATTACAAAATAGATAAAAACCCATTTGAAAACACTGTCGCCAACATGAATAACAAATTGTTGCACTTTGATGGATTTTCTTAGAATGTTGTGTATATCCAAGATAATGTGTGCACCGGGATATATACATTATCATAGCAAATGCTTCCAAAATTGCGGAGTAAACCATAGCATTCAGTTTGACTTAATGGTCACATTGTTTTAATTCTTCAGACCTTCAGGAAATTCTTTCTCTTTAACTAACTGAGCTGTGTGTACCTCTCTCTTTAGCAAACTTTTTCCACTTTCTGTCTGGCCAATCTCTTAACTAGCTAATGAACCAATTGTTTTAGACACATAAGGCAGAAAAGTTTGCAGAAATATTTCATAAAAATGTGAGTTCTATGCTTCAAATGCTAAAAGGCAGCAGGGAAACCCCAGATTTCCTGGCAAAACAGAGAGATTGCTATTGTGCATTAAAGTTTGATGGATCTGAGTACTCAGAATACATCATCAAACTATTTTATTTTCATATGAAGAGGTCTAGTAAATGACATCTCATGGTACATTAAATAATATTCTCTAAGTATGCCAAGTTCAGAAATTCATACCATCCTTTATGATCTACTAGTGGCAAGTATATTCATATTTTTTAGATTACATAGCATCATAGAAAATACCTTTTACTAAGTTTACTAGCTGATATGTAATAACATTACCAAACAGAAACCTGAGGAAAATCTGCAGGAAATTCTCAGTTATGTCTTCCTCAAACGTATATGTTACTAACAAGTTGGGGACCAGTGGATGGAAAAATGACTTCAGTGAGGGTGAAGGACATCTGAAGATATTCTCAACTTCTTGGATTACAGAAAACAAAAAAGGGGTATCAAAAGTGATTTCCAAACATTCAAAGAGGGAATACATACAATCTTACTAGAAAGCGTTTATTATCTTTCAGTGGATCTTCGCTGACCTTATGTTCACAAGTGACTTAGAAAAGAAAGATAATTTGACAAAATGTCAAACTTTGAAGATTGAGACTGGCTAATCTTATGCTTTGAGCATACTCAACAGTGCTCTTATCAAATTATCAACTTTTTAGAGTAGTAAGTTAATTTTCTTCCTCCTTATGGGCAGAGAACACGTGCGTGCCATCTTTATATATCCTGTGCAAGTAGTAAATATTCTAAAAATGTCTATTTTCAGGTAACAAGTAAGATCATGAGCCAAAATTCAGAAAGCAAACTACCCTATAGGGCAGGAAGGGTAACATGGCATGTGGGCAGCCTCTTCCCAGTCCTCTCTCCCAACACACATGGCTACTTGGAATTCTTTGCTACTTAGCCCAATTACTGCCTCCAAGCATCTACTACCAATTCATCAGAGTTGGTATGAAAAGAATACTTATCTGCCTACAGAGCTTTAAGAATGGCTAGCGGTTTAAACCAGGGTTTGATGTAAAATATAGGCAGTTTCTAATTTGGGAGTGAGAGGGATTCACGGCAGCAATGGCCAACTAGGGCTTCTCAATCCATTACTCAAAAAGCTAGTAACTCATTGTATCAAATTGAATTCGAAGTGGCTGCTCCTTAGGAAGGCAGCTATGCCAACTACCCATTTATTGGAGGAAAATAGATTCCTTTTAATGAGCACTTTCAGAAGGGATGGAAAAAAAGTAAGACCGTTGAGTATTTTGGGGATCACTTCTTGGAGCTTTTCACTGGGTTACTGATCTTGAGTTGAAGGTTCTTGGATTTCTAGGACTCTGGTGCTCTAAACTATCACCTTTGCGTGTTCTCATTCTAATCTTCCAGCAGGCTCTAACTGCAAGGTACCTTGGATTCCAGCAACCTGGAATTGGTGAAATCTAGAGAAGAAATTCAAGATCTTGATGCTCCAAATGTATTCTTTGATTAAGAGAAATAATAAATTCGACCTCCAGTTTTTATTCTAGAATGTCCAAATTTTTCTACCAAGAAAAAAGAGGAGAGTAGGTTCTATGAAGAAATCCTGTTCGGGAATAGAAGCTTAATATTCTATCTTGCGTTTTTTGGAGTTTGAGGGCAACAACAGGGTGCAGGAGGGTGAGAAATCTCAATATAATATAAGACTTTCTGATTGCAAACTCTTCACCTCTTGAACAATTAAGTGTCTCATTCTTCCTTAATACAGAAATTCTCTATCCTGGCAACTGAAAAATTCACGCAGGCCGAACAGGTAGCATACTGATAGGTAACTAATTGGCTCCTGCTAAACAAAGTGCTAAGAGAATAACACCATTGTTTGATTTTTGCATTAATATTCCATTCTAAAAAAAGGTGTCTCCAATTTGCAATATAATATTGTCTAATTAGCAAATAATATTATCTATGATTAGCACTTGATTGACACCTGTCTGATTTACACTTGTTTAGTGCCCAGTTTTTCAATAATAGAAAAACAATCAATGTTCTATAACAGAAATTTCGGGGGCTAAAATGTTAAGTAAATTTATTTATAAAGTAATAAACCCAGTTTTACTTAATTAATTACCCTAGTATCTAATATGTCTGAAAGGCATAAAGATGAAAGCAAAACAACAAACTTATTTCTTTTAATTCTCAAAAGTATTAATTAAAGCAATGGATCTTCATTTAGGATGCTGACTTAGTTATTGCACTAAAAAACTCTTTTCTGTAGGCCTAATTTACTATTAACTCTTATTTTTTAAATGTTCTATGATGAAGATATTTTCTATCATCAAAAGGAAATATGTTAAATAAGAAAAAGATTTTGTACTTGTGTGATTATTAGAAGTGTGCTAATAACATGAAGATATTTGTGCTATATCTACACACTCAGACAAATTTGAGTTTAGGCAAATAGCAAATTACTTTAAAAGCCATCACCTATCAAACTTTTTTCCAGGTTGGTTCATGTGAACAACCACAGTCTCAGGTAAAATTTTTTAAAATTATGCACAAACAGATGTGAAATTATCTGTTTAATTCCTAGAAAAGGATAGATACTGTTATAGCAATATATTTCAGATGAATCATTTCTCAGCTATGAATTAAAAATATCTCCATTGTATCAGCCTTTTTAAACCTTTTTATCTAAAAGTTTCATCTTTGAGTCAGATTTCTCCACTCATGACACATTCTGATAGTGTCTGGCCTACTTCTACAGCTTAAAGAGTGTTCATTAAAATGAAATACATTAACATGTAAGCCATAGACGGGGAAGATAAAATTGCTTTAAATAACTACCAAGGAAGTAGGTGTAAATGAAAACAGTTATAAGTTGAAAATTAATTCAGGCATTAATACTTTGATACCAGACAGATTTCAGGCTCGGCAATTAATTATTTATTCTGAAATGCTTGAAATAGCCTTATTATTTAAAGACAGAAAAACTTAGAGATGACACTGGTCGTTCAAAAAGAGGCTAGATATAAATCAAAAGTTATTTTGGCACTTGCTGTTAATAAACATATGCTATAGTAAGAAATGCAGTTCAAATATACTCTTATTTCTAGAAAGTATATACTCAGCAGAATTTTTAATAATAGAAGGATAAAAGAAAGAAGCAGGAAATTGCCTAGGTTTTCTTTACATTTTTACAACCTGACTCAATTTTTCTGTGGAAGGAAATAGACTGTAAATAAATAAAATCTGTGTTACAAAAATTTAAGAATAGAAAGATTTCTGTATGTCCCTATATTTAGGTCAAATGCAAAGAAATGTCTATTCCTGTCAATGCCATTTCTCTGCATTGTCAAGGGATTGGGCAGTTTCAATTGCTGAATTCTCCTGCAAATATGCTGTAAAGCAAATTACACTTTTGCCTACTTACATAGTCAAAGAAAAAACAGAGTTGGGCAGTAGTTAAAGCAGTAAACCCAGATTTTATTCAGGAACTAGTGCAATAAGGAAAAGAGACCTCATTATGGAACTGAGCTCAATTCTGAATATAGTGTGGAATATATAATGTCAATATACAATACTATATATACATATAGATGTGTATATACTTCTAATATAGAATATATTCTTCTAGAAAATATATATAGAATATATAGAATATATTCTATTATATAGAGAGAATATATTCCATATATATTCTATATATTCTCTCTATATAATAGAATATATTCTTCTAATGTATTTAGTCTAGGCTGTGGTCTCAGGAGCTAGCACAGGGGCTGACCATGGCCACAAGGTAGTATGTGGGAGGAAGTATGAATTTGTGGGCCTACACAGGTTTACAGCCTGAATGAGAGTGTGGATGTTCTATATCTGTGATCCTAGTGTCCCTATATTATTAATTTTTGTTTGTTTTTTGAGACGGAGTCTCGCTCTGTCGCCCAGGCTGGAGTGCAGTGGTGCAACCTCGGCTCACTCAACCTCGGCTTGCAGTGAACTCCCAGGTGCACGCCATTCTCCTGCCTCAGCCTCCTGAGTAGCTGGGACCACAGGCGCCCGCCACCACGCCTGGCTAATTTTTTGTATTTTTAGTAGAAACGGGGTTTCACCGTGTTAGCCAGGATATATATATATAATAGAAGGGCCACAGGATGAGAATCAGTGGATGAAAAATTACTAAGGGTAAACATTAGAGTTAAGGAAGGTGTCTGGTTAAACAGATCTAATAATATTCTTGCTAAAGGCAGAACAGGTGATTACATATCACCTGGGGAAGATAAGCAATTAGGAATTTGATCAGATATCAAGTGATGATATGAAGAGTGAGAGATTCTCTCCAAACTAACTGAGCAAGATTCTTGCTACAACTAGGTGCTGCAGGGGCAAAAAGGACAAATGCCAAAGTTGAGGCCTATAGGGCTTAGGAGAAGCCTGACTCTAGTTAGATCAAGGAAAGAGTCTTTGTCAATAAATAGCATATTCTAGAAAGAAGAAGAAGAAAAAAGACTATTTTTAATTAAAGATATAGAAGTTTTCACACTTTGGGCCCATGTTTTGTTACTATGCACATGAATATGAATGGATTATTTTTAGGCTCCAAACCTTTTCAATAGAAAAGAAGTTGTATTTTTGAAATGAAATTGCAGAAGAAACATTTAAGATAATCTTCCCAGGATGACCAATGGACTTTATATCAGGTATAAAATCACATCAGTTGGAGTCTCTTTGCAGCCCTAATACTGAAAGGGGGTTTTGAAACTGACGTCCTGGCCAGCAGGAAAGAGCACTGTGATTGATTAGCGATGTCTACCACGGGTGGGAAAGGGAACACTAACAAGTATGTTATTTTCCCTGATTTAAATTTTTCATTGTATAGCTGTCTAAACAAAGTTAAATAATTTATCTAAGATCTTAAATATAAATAAGTGCAAGAAAAAACAAGACCTCAGGTATCCTGAGTTGCAGTCTTTGTTTTTATATATCACACTGAATTTAGCTGATTAAATTTTTTGTGTACATATTCATATACTAGAAACATTTGTGTGTATATGTACATGTATGGCTGTCTGAATATGCCTTCGAAACACTTAACCATATGAATAGTTCATTAGGCCATTATTTCTCAATTTCCTGTCTCATTATTTATTTAACAGTAAGAGAAAGTATGATTGAAAATACCCCAAAATTAACGTATGTTTGATTTTTCTTTCATAATTGTCTTTAATGGAATCTGATATTTTCCAGAAACTTGTAATGTTCACATTTTTGATGAAATGAAGATGACTGTGAAAGAATCATGCTTGCATTTTTGTGTTAAGGTAGGAGAAATTCCATTGGCAATCCCGATGGAATATGCAATGTTATTTAAGTACTTATAAACAATATATATAGAAATTCTTAAGAGCGTAAGATGTAGAGTACCATACTATATTATACTAAATTCTTCTTATAATGCTGGTCTGAGAGACAACATAATGCCCATGATGTAGGTGTTCTAAGTTATTCTTAAGAGATGCATTATACACTTAAAACAGTGAATACATAGGGCTTATCTCATAGCTTGCCCAACTCTACCTTGCTCATAATTTGGCATGTTTCAGTGTTGTAGAAAGAAACTAAATTCCTTAAATCCTTTCCTACAATTTGACTGTTGCCCTTACCCTACGGGTAGATTTTCCTACACCAAGGAAGAATTGTGGTCCAATTTATCCTACTAAGTGATTTAGATAAGGAGCAGAATGTGGATGTTAGGAGGGAACTCTCAGAAACTAGTCTAGGCTGTGGTCTCAGGAGCTAGTGCAGGGGCTGACCATGGCCACAAGGTAGTATATGGAAGGAAGTATGAATTCGTGGGCCTACACAGGTTTACAGCCTGAATGAGAGTGTGGATGTTCTATATCTGTGATCCTAGTGTCCCTGCATGAAGGGCTGGATTCAAGTCTGGAGCAGTAGACAGGAAAAAAAAAAAAATGGGTAAGTAACAAAGAAGTCAACTCTGAACCTTGCCAGGAGCAAGTGTGAGTTAGGAAAGATCCTTTAAAGAAATGCTGCTTCCAGGAAATGGCAGCACTGGGACCTAATAAGGGAAGGTACTCTTAAGGACACAACATAGTGTCAACTGTAAAATATTATGCCATTTATAGATCAACATAACTGAAAATATCTATGAGTGGCTGGGCAGGTATATCAATAAGAATGAGAATGAAATGATCATAGATGGAGAAGCTAATCTGTGCTGACCTTGGGGGCTCCTCACAACACATGAGTGGCAAAGGATGACGAGGCTAAAAAAGCTCAAAGACTGTCTACTCCACCATTTGGACTTGGACAGTAGAAATGATTGCCCCACAATACTGTTAAATTCATGAAGGAATGGATGATTTATAATATAGCTTACTTTTACCCTTTTACCATATAAATGAGGAAAGAAGCATACATCATTGGAAACATCCTTATTATTCAAGTGTGCACTCCAGATCCTGGTATGTAAGCCCTGGCACAGACTAGACATGCATTCAGTAGATTTCAGCTGAAGTTTTTTGAACACTTGCTATGTGCCTGGCTCTATACTAGAAGCTTGAGCTTTCAATGGTAGTCAATTGCTGACAGGGTCCCTCCTCTCACTCACCTAAGGGATAGGAAATAAATATTTGAAAGAATCCATGAAATAATGTTATTCAGGCAAAGTAGATATTATATGACTCTCCACCTCTCTTCAATCACTGCTGGAATTCTCTATGCAGTGCTTAAGAGCATGGGGCTTTGGGTTTTAACAGACCTAGGTTTAGATTCATCCAGTTTCACTACTTTTCAGGTAAATGACCTTGGAAGATCCCTTTACTGCACTGTGCCATAGTTTCCTCATCTATAAAATAAATATGTTTTTTAAAAAGTATTTTAGAGATTCTAGTGCTTGGCCGGTTTTGGCTCTCCTCTCCTTCCAGAGGCACTTGGGAAGATTTTAGACAAGATCACGTGACTTTTTTTGACCAATGAAATTTTGAGCAATTTTGATCGTGGGGCTTCTGTGCCAAAGCATGGAAGAACCAGTGCATAACACTCTCTTTTCCCGCCAAGTTGAACAAAGAGAACTTTTGTTCTTTCCAGATAATACAGTAATAAGACGGTTAATCTAGTCTCAGAGGGATATACAAATGTGCGTGTAGCATGACAATAAATAAACATTTGTTATGTTAATTCCCAGAGATCTTAAGGTTAAGATCTAAAGTATTGTCTAATGTATTCTGACTAATATATAGGCCTAGGTTAGACAAAATATTTGAATTGCTTAGCATAATGTTTAGGATATAGTAAGCACTCAATAAATGCTAGCCTTTGGCCTAGACACTGATGGTTTCTCTGAAAACATTTAATTTATAGCTCTGGTGTCCAGAAGGATAAAGTTGTAGACACTTCTCTAAGTATAAGAACTCTCCTGTTCTCAGGACAGGGAAACTATCAACCTCTATCCACACAGACTCATATGAAATGACTAGCTCTTTCTTTTATTTAAATCACTGTACGTTGACAATATTTGCTGTACCAAAGGGGCTCATGTTATTCAGCTCTACAAAGTCGCAAATAATATATATTTGAAAACAAGTGGTAGCTGATGTAAGCACCAGATGGCTCAAACATAAAATCAAGGGAGCTGCTTTTAGCTCTACCCCAGGGCTCTTAAAGCCGCCTTCTCAGTGCTCCTTTATATGTTGTAGTTTATTTCTGAAGTGACAATAAAATTGGGAACGGCAGAATGGAAAGGAGCACCACAGCCTCGGCATGTTTTAACAATCTGCTATGCATATGAGATGAAACGTTGCCATCACTAGAATCAACAACATCTTGACACATGATTCAAACGTCAAGAATATCCAAGAATGTAAGATGTCTTTGAAACAGCGACAAGAAGCTGAAGTCAAATCCAGATTGGAGCCCAATGCTTAAAAGGATCTCATTTCCTTTTTTCTGAAGGTTGACAAATTTGTAGAGCACAGTTTTAGCCTTCAGGACTGAACCTCTAAGAGATCCATTATTATAATTATTTGCATTTGGTGGCAGCACGGAGGGTGCCTCACTTAGTGTGAAGGTATCACAGTGAAGTGTTGTGCCCAAAGCAGCAGAAATGTTGCTGTTCAGAGAAGTTACCAGCTACAGAAAGGCTCACTGTGCCTACAGAATCAGCCCCATCTCCAGAAAATAAGTGATGGAGCTGTATTAACTAATAATATGTTTGGATGCATAATAAATATCTCCAAATTGTGCAGCTTAAAACATCAAACATAATATCTCCGTTTCTCTGGGTCAGGATTCCGGAGGTGGCTTACCAAGGTGGTTCTAATTCAAGGTCTCTCATGAGACTGTAATCAAGATGATGGCTAAGGCTGTAGTTATCTGAGGTTTGATGAGTCCAGATAATTTGTTTCCAAGATCACTCAGGGTGGTTGTTAGTAGGAAACCTCAGTCTCCCAATATGTGGACTTTTTCATAGAGCTGCTCACAACAGTAGCCTTCTTCCAGGCTACTGATCAGACGTGGTGAGCAGTGGGTGAAGCACACAAGACACAAATTGCAGTGACTCTTTTAAATTCAGAGCAAAGCTATATACCAGCACCTCTGGTATATAGCTTTGCTCTGAATTTAAAAGAGTCACTGCAATTTGTGTCTTGTGGCCATTGGTCAGACACACCAATCCCAGTGCAATGATGTGAATACCAAGAAACCAGGATCATTGGGAGCCATCTCAAAAGCTGGCAACCACAGATGCCATGGCTGCATAGAACTGGCAAAGCAGTGCTCTCCTCTGCCTTCTTATTTTTCTCTGCTAGGTCAATTTTCCTAAACGTGCATGAAATCTTCACTTCTGTCTGGGGCCACACTGATATGAAAGGATATCCTATTTATTAATCTCTCATTTTGTAAATCTTTTGACATCTCGAAATCTCTTTCTCTTTCTATTCTGTTTCTTTGGTGGGCTATTCTCATTTCTAATTTTCTTCAAGTGACATTAAAGCTGCAATGTCGTGAGTCCAAGTTTCAGAAGACCTCCTCTCCAACAGGAAAGACACAAGAATAGACTGTGAGTGCAGAAACAGCCTATCCCTTTTCCACTCCAGTAACTTTGCTAAATTGCAAAATACACGTGCTCTCATTTCCAATTAATTATTGCCTAACAAATACTTCCCAGTCTATTGTCTCTGTCTCTTGGCAAATGAACAAGTTAGATCGGCAGTACCAGACAACAAGGGAAGGGACTATTGCTTGGAATTGGCAGTAAAATCAGATTCAAAGAAAGAAATTTAGAAAAGGTTAATAGGGAACTATTCATAAAGGGTTTTCCTCTTCCTACTTTAACTATATGGAAACAAAAACATCAAAACTTTCTGTAAGAAAAGGAATTTTGTGGACACAATTGTCCCCCAGTTCAATAAAGTCATAAGTGTTAGAAAATTTGTTTTAAAAACAAAAGCAAAAGCAACTTGAACAGTGATTAGACTATCAAACCAACTTGCCAGCCTCTGTCTACTTTTACTTCATTATGGTCCATCTAAATTTGCGGCCTGATTGACTAGCAGCTAGAAAAGATATATAGAGGCGGCAACCAATAGGGCACCTCTTTATATAGGAAACTGACAGTAGATAATGCAGGTCTTAACCTACATTGTTCTTGTTCCTCAAGTCCTGCAGTCTTTCTTTTCTACTCAGCCACACTGAGGGCCACCCCTTACCCAATACCTTATAAGAATCACTGCTTAAGTGTTAAGTACACAGGCTCCAGAGCCCAGACCCTTTGGATTTGAACTCTGGCTGTGGCACTTACTATCTGCGTCACTTTGTACAGGTACTCAATTTCCATAGGCCTAGTTTACTTTTCTTTAGTAATGATGATAATAATAGTACTGCCAACTTCTCTGGGTTGTTGTGAATATTAAAAAAGTTAATGTGTTTAAATCACTTAAAATTTTGTCTGGCATGTCTCAACGCATACATTCTACTATCGTCACCACTCTTAAACACCTATATGCCTTCTTTATTTTTTGGTAAAATTTTAAGTTTTTATGTTACCATATATTTATTTTTATTTTAAATAGTTTGTTGTGTGCCCACTAGAAAGCATATGCTTTCTTATTTATCTTTGTGCCCTAGCACACTGTATAATACTTGGCACGTCATGGGTATTCCATCAACTTTTGAATAGATAAATGCATGAATTAATAGGTGCATCAAGTTGCCTTATTCTTCACTGTCAAATTTTCATTTTACCCTCTGTTGAGTGTGTCTGGAAATTGTTTTTGCCATGGGCATTCCTTATGTATGTAGATTTTTAAAAAGTTTGATCAAATCACCTTTACACTAACTATAACTGAACGCTGGTTATATAACTTGGTAATTAGAAAGACTTGTGACCAAAGAGCTGTTGTGTCAATTAAAAAAATATCCTAAATATTACTTTTCCTTCTGGTGGTTTACCTCTTGTCTGTTTATGAGACACAGATTTATTTCCACAGATATAACCATTTGAACCATAGAAATGGTTGAGCCATAATATTTCCAAGTTGGATTACATCATGGATATCATATATTTAGATTGCTAATTTTACAGAGAGGAAAGTAGCAAATGATGCCAAAATTACACAGCTAATTAGGATCCAAAATATAGAAATATATGCATGGGAGGAGTTAGAGAGAAATTCCATCCTCACCAACGCTAGAGTTATGCTTCAATGGGCTGCTTCTCTACACACAGCCTGAGTTTTCCCCTCGGGCCTGAGTTCTTTCTATAGAGGCGGCTGCCCATATTGCCCTGCTCCTTGTCGCTTATCAAATCCATAGAAAATAGAAATATTGAGAGATTTGGCACACAATGAATCATATTCTGAAAAACATCACAGTCCACACAGCTAAAAAAAGGAAAAGAGTGAAGAATGTGGCTCAAGAAGGGGACAGAAAGAGACAGAGTCAGATAGCACAGTAGACAGAGATAGAAAGACAGAAGATATAGAAGATGGTGGACAAACTACAAGACTGGATTCTTAAAAGGATATTGACACACTGAAATCAGCAAAGGACATTGGCTTCCAAAGGAGTTTAATCACCTCCAATCTAGGAAAGTTCAGGAGAGCATTTGTTGCCCACAAAACCTATTTGGCAGTTGCCATGAAAGCCAGAAAATCTCCTAAAAAAGGAGGGGTATGTAGGTTGCCTCTACCTAAGAAGCATAAAGCACCCCTTGTTCCTTCTGTGGACTGGTCAAAGGCAGACAAACAGATCCTGGATTTCAAATTTGGGACTTGCTTGTTCTCTAAGTCCAGCGTGGGACCTTGTACCCCACACCACTCCCCTACTACTAGATGAAGGGCTTCCCTGGGGCAGTTCATTTTCTTTTTGTTTTTGGTGGGGGGGGGCAGGCTATTATCTCTCAGTCATGTAACATAGCACTCAGCATATAATAATTAATAGTCTTTCTGGCATGAAATAATGAGATGCTTCATTGGGCCAGCAGCCAATCAGCTGCTATAGCAAGAGACCTGCCCAGGCAGTCAGGAAACCTGAATTCTCATCTCAGTTTTAGGGGAGGAAAGAGCCCAGAAAGAGTTTAGGTTAAGTTGCTCAAGGCTGCAGAATTAACAATCCACAGGACCAGAACTGGGGTAGATTTCCAAGTTTCCATTCTTTCCACTGGACCTGCTGTATTCTTACAAAGTAAATCGAACCTCAGTGGAATTATAAACTATTCTCATTGATACCATCTCATTCATAGCTACTCAGACTGCCTCTCCCCTATCTCACCAACAGTCTCCTACACTGGGCTGTCAGACAGGAGATAATTGTACTGTCTAATACATAATGTGTATATAATCTGTTGAAGTTGTTTTAATAATAACTACTAACTCTATAATGTTTTTTATGTGCCAGGCACTAAGATCTTTACAAAAATTACTAAAATCTTTACAAAAATTACTTGATTTTCACAATCACCTCACGAGGCAAGTTATTATTTTCCCTGTTTTTTAGGTTAGTAAACTGTAGCCCAGAGAAAGTATTTAATTTACTCAGTGTCACCACTGGGAGATAAAATAGGCAGATATTACTTAGATTTTCTCAGTGACAAAGTGGAACTCAAAGCATTTGTGACTAGACCAAAATTACCAAACCAGTAAATGACAGTACCTGTTCCCAAACACAAGGCTTCCAGCTTCTATCAAAAATATGTTTTTTCTCCTATCACCCTTGCCCCTAGACACTTTTGATGCAAAACTAATATTAATTTAGCAAAAATTATATACTACGTAAATGATTTACATAAATAAACATTGAACAGATACCACTTAAAACATATACTATTTCAGCAAATAGTTGAAATATTTAGTGAGCTAGAAGGAACGGAAAGCCTACGGGTTGGAGAAAATCTCAAAAGTGACCGCATTTTGCAAGGCAGTATCTAGATAAAGTTGGTTTCCGGCAGTTGCCTCAATGAGTACATCTTCCTCATACACAGCTGCAGGGGACAAGGGAAGTCAAACAAACAAATAATGTTAAAAAAATGTTTTGACTTCATATAAGGCCTAAAACCTCATATGATTTTAATGGCTAAACATTCTATCCAACTTAACCACTTAGTGCTTTTTCCTGGATTCACTTTCCAAGAGTTTAATGTTGTGTGCATAAGAATCACTTTCTTCACTGAAAGATGTAATTTGGTACAAGACTTGGTCATAACTGAGATTTTTCTCAAACAAATAAATTTAAGGGGACTATTAAAGGTCTTTATATTAATATCAACTAGAAGACCTAGACCAAGCAAAACCTGAATGTGTTGAGTTTGATACCAGTTTGTTCTCTAAAATCAAACTTTACTGAAATCATATATTTCTTTTATGTATGCACAGTGAACTGTGCAATTAGGACACACTTACGTCCAGCTCATTATGCCCTCCCACATTATCTTTTCTTTCTGTTGATAAGGAATCATTTTCTAACTAAATAGCAGGAGAATAAAACATTTAAAAATTATGATATGGTCAGGAAAGCACATATCTTGGTCAGACTCTACTATTTCAATGTGCATAATAGAAATTGCTTTAGCTTTTTAAGAAGGGTTTTATGTGTAGATCAAGCTGAGACTTTCACTGGCACTTTGTAATAGAACTCTTACCATCCTGAGATCTGATTTCAACTATGAAAATGTTGGGTTGGGGTGTGTGAGTACTACTCTCCATGAATCCTCCTGTTCCAGCAGATTTTGGGGGGTTGTCACAAGCACATGATGTAAGAATGTACAAATGTCCACACCAAAACATACATATTTGCAATTGTACATGTGTTTTTTCATTTATCTAGTAAATATTTACTGAGTACCTACCGCCAAGACTGTTTCAGTTACTGAGAGTAAAATAGTAAAGCAGTTCCTGACTTTATGAAGCTTACAGTCTAGTGAGAAGGACAGGGACTACATAAGCAAAAGTGGTTTTTCATGTGATATATACATACTCATATCATATCACACACACACACGTATGTGTATGTATATATTCACCTCACATTCTGCTATATATACGTATACACAGTTGTACTTGTTCAGGTTAGTCTGAGAGAGAGTGGCAAATTTTTCCAAAGTTAAATGTGCTCCAGAATTGGTTGGGTCAGGAAAAATTGCTTGTGGAGCTCTCAATCTTTAGTCACTTGCTCTCATTGTGTCATGGAGTTATGATAGGAGTGACATTATGATACCACCTGCCCTGGCATATTGCTAAAAACACTTGGCTGTTGCTGATTTGTCATATTTAGAGTAATATTGTTGTGGTGAAACATTGCAAAGATTTTCTTCTTCATTGTCACTTGACTGGGAGTGAAAAGGCCGGGCTTCTAATTCCATCCCTGCAGTATACTGGCTGTATGGTTTGGGCATATCACTGTATCTGCTGGGGCCTCATTTTCCTTCTCTAAGAGGAACTGATGGAATCAGAATACCCTTAAAATTTCATCAGGCTGTAACATCCTCTGCCTATAGCTGGACTCATTTACCTTAGTACCTTGCTGTTCATGCCCTGTCGACATCTCATATTCTCAACAGCATTGCCTAGTACAGAATGTGCTGTTGCTAAACTTGTCAACAGGCTGGTACCAGCAAAGAATCCATCTGACTTCCCCTTCTGGTGTTGTCTGTCACCAGCCAGGACAGAGCATATTATTCGAATATGGAAGCTAAGGTTTAGTATGGCAGTTCTCAGAGAAGCTTTTCCCACACCTTGACCGTGAGAGGTTCCCCGGCTTCATGCTTCTGAAGCACCTGGACTTACTTTTCATGGTTAACACCACGGGTTACCACAGAAACACCTTGGACTTATTTTTCACAGTTCCTACCACCAGGACTTATTTTTCATAGTTCCTACCATATTTCCCACCAATAGTGTCAATTATGTAATTGTGTTGTTGTTTTTATTTATGGTCTCCGTTACAGTACATTTTACAGAGAATTTCTTATTCACTCTTGTATCAACAACACTTAGAATAGTGTCAGGAAAATGGAATACACTCAAAAGGTGCATTGAAAAAGGAATAAATAAGTCCAGAATAATCTGATTGGTCAGTGTGGCAATGATCGAGCAGCTCTTGTGTCGGAAAGCCTCCCTGGTCACCCTTCATGGCTTTGCTCCTGGCCTTTGGTATTTTTTCTTAACTGAGCCAATAGTACAGCTGCTCTTTGGCAGGCCTGGTTTTCTGCTGGCGTTGGTTTCCCAGAAAGCTGTATTGTTGCTACATTGCTTCAAGTACAGCGCTGAGACAACTGTAATAACGCATATTCTGACAGCCCGTTCTGTTCCTGCTATTCCATGTTGAATCTGTCCTTGCTCACCTGGCTTACAGAAACTGCATGGAGTGAAACTTCCTTTAATGCCTATAACGCATGTCCTGTAGCATCCTTCGTTGTCAGAGAGTTTGCCATTGTAGACCATTTCATGCTGCTCAGCAGGTGGACTTACTATTTATATATCCCCAAAATGTAAAGCCAGTTCTCCAGGGATATCTGTCTTCCACCCTCAAGCTGCCTTTTTATTACTTGTTTTCAGCTTCTTTGTCAGTCGTCTAATATGTACTGTTCAAATAAGGCCTAAGCATGGCTAGAAATTAAGGGCTTTCTCCTATTATGTCAGAAATTGTGGACCCAGATCAGAAATGAGAGATACAAAAATTGGTGTCTCCCTGTATATGCCAGTCACTGTGCTAGATCTCTCATCTTGGATATTCATTTAAAAAAAAATTTCCTACCATCAATAACCTACAAAATATATCACAGCTAGTTTATGGCAGAGACCTGCAACTAGGTCTGTCTGATTCTGATATAGTTGGGATATTTGTCCCCGTTTAAATCTCATGTTGAATTGTAATTCCCAATGCTGGAGGTGGGGCCGGGTGGGAGGTGTTTGGGTCATGGGGGTGGATCCCTCATGGCTTGGTGCTGTCTTTGCAATAGTGAGTTCTCATGAGATCTTGTCTTCTAAAAGTGTGTGGCTCCCCGACCTTCACGCTCTCTCCTTTGCTCCCGTTTTTACCATGTGATGTGTCTGCTCCCGTTTTGCCTTCCACCCTAAATAAAAGATCCTTGAGGCCTCCCTAGAATCCAAGCAGATGCCAGTGCCACGCTTCCTGTATAGCCTGCAGAACCATGAGCCAATTAAACCTCTTTTCTTTATAAATTACCCAGTCTCAGGTATTTCTTTGTAACAATACATTAACAGCCTGATACAGATTCCAAGCATTAACGACATACCTCACATGACTCAGTCTTAGTTAGAGTGCCGATTTGAATTTGCTAAATCCCCTTTTAGATTCCGCATGTCAAACTGACGAGTAATGTGTTAAATCTGTGGAATGGGTGTCTCAAAGCATAGGGTCTTTGGCTAACCCCTTGAAGACCTGTCAAAACTCCAGCCAAAACAAAAAAATCAGAAGCAATAACTAAAAGCCATTCCTCTCTATAATCACACATGAGGAAGAATTGGAAAGAGCTAACAGATTGTAATTCAGTTCCTAGGAGTAATGAGGGTTTTCTAGGTATAAGGAAATAAACAGTCCAACTCTTAATTACCAGCTGTCTAGGCCCTGCCTTTCTTTGCATGGCGTCAATACAATGGACTTTTATAAACCTATCAGTTTCTGTTGGATTCTTGTTGTATCCTTGACCACATTCCCTTTATTTTTATTTACATTCTGATTTGTATTAGAGAGAAAACCAAGTGAGTTTGCTGACAACTAAGACATTTATTCTTCTGTGATAATGGGAGAAAATAATACTACACTCTCATCAGATCCTTTCCAGAGATTAGTATCTATACAGTTATGAAAGTCAGTCTTTAGCCTCAGAGAGCTGTGTGAAATAGTCACTAAAACCCAAAGTTCTTCAATGCGCTTTTGACTTAATGCTCTATTTACTGAAGTAGATAGAAACATATCTAAAAGTCTGGGATAAACATTTCGGTTGGTTGTGATTCATAGCCTGGACCAAAATACTTCCAAATCGTTCTTTCAAATCTCAACAGGTAGGAAAATATATTGGAGCAACTTTGAATATAAGTATAAGTTATTTTATTAATTTTATTAAGCATAGAAATGCACCAGTTGTTATTAGTACTTCTTTTTTACTACAAATGATGTTTTTCTAACTCAAAACAGAATTGGCTTTTGATTAACGGAGAGGATTTTTTTTTATTCAAAGTAGTTTTGACCTATTAAGTAAGGCAATATTTATACTGTCTCAGGATATTTACCAGGATGATAATAAACACGCATCTTAGTTTTGACATTGGACTTTTTCTTCAAATGAATACTGGCGGTATATATATACAGAGATACTTCCAGGAACACTGTAATCCTTAGCCCTGTGTGAATCTTCCTCTACTCCATCATATGCACACACCTACTCGAACACCTCCAAACAGTAGCTGCATGTAGAGACAAAAACTTCCTCTACAAAATAAATGCAGTCTATCTTGTGCATTTGTTAAGTCACAGTGAAATTTTGGTGGCCGAGTGCAGCTAATATTTTCCTTTGTAGGCTTTCCTTTGCAAACATTCAGAAATATTTTTTGGCAATCTGTTTAATAGATTAATAGAAATGGTTTTCTTGAGGGAAAAAAATTACTTTTAAGGCTGAATTATACGATAGTCACTTACAAGATGAAATATGCATAATGCTGCGATGATTTTAAAGTAATTTCAATTAGAAAATAAGCTAACATTTATAGAGTGATGCTTATTTGCTAAATGATTTGTATGCATTGTCTCATTTAACCTCACTACAATGTTGAGTGGTAGATATCATCATTATCTCCATTGAATAATTGCACAAACTTAGAGAAAATGAGAGGCTCCTAAGTATTGGAGCCAGGATTTGATGCTAAGTTTCCTCCAGAAACCCTATTGTTATAAACCACTATGCTAAACCATCCTTTAAACAATAACCATGTGATGGAAACAAAAGTAACCTAGTGAAGTATTTGAACCAACTATTATAACCTATTAGTAATATATAAGAAAAATGAAATCTAGAGCTTCGGTTAGAGTCACACACCTAAGATCACCAGGTGGGATGGAATCTCAGTCTTCTGACTGCCAGGATAGTGCTGTCTGTATTAGACAGTAATAACTTGTGTAGTCTGGTGTGAGCTGTAAATACATGAATGTTCACAGATCGTGCATTTCTTCTGCTTAGGGCAAAAGTGTGATTTCTAAATTGTACTCCATGCACAAAGTCTCTGCTATTCCAGTGCTCTAAGAGGCTTGGCATATACTTTATGGGCCTTCTCATAAAGGTGAAAAGTAAGGGTAACCTTCTTTCCCTTCTGTGTCTAACTTAGCTCACAGTTTGTCCTCTGAGGCTTCATCAGCACTAACCTTGGTCATTCCAGGGCAACCCACTCTCATTCTACTGTGAAAATGACATTGCTTCCACTCCACAATGACTGGGAGTCAGAGCTTTCAGATGAAACCATGGCAACCAAAAGGATTAATTTCTGCTGTGTCTCAATAACACAATCATGTTATCTCTCAACAGTCTAAAAGATAACTCACACACACCTCTACTGTATAATAACATAAAGATAAAGTAACAACCTAGAAACCAAATGTAACCTTCCAAAATACATAGAAATGAAGGGGTTTGATACTGAACAATTTTAATAATATATTGTGTGTGCAGAGTTATAAAACAATAATTAATGTAGTCCATAGAGAGGGCCATTACAAATGGTTCCTTCTTGTAACATATTGTTTCCTCAATACCTTTTTTTAATGGAATTTCCTTCTGTCTGGGCAAAATTACATTTACTAAAGAAGTAAAATGTTATTTCACATGATACCTTATTTTCCCACATAACTATTGAAAATGTCTGTCTTGGTGAACTTCTCTTCACCTCTGTTTTATGTACAATTAAAACTATCCCTTTGCTAAGGCCATTCCCCACAGTAATGCAAATAGCCTACAGTGATATATTCCACCATTAGCCTTGGCATGCTCACTCTGATTCTCCACATAATAAGACCCATAAGAAAATCTCACTGAGGACCTTTACTGTTGCTCATCAGAAAAGCCTACTTGGCACCTCATGAAGAATATTTCACTGCCTACAAGTTAATGACTCCAACGACAAAACAGGAGCTCAAAAACCAATCCACATAAAAACAACAAAGTTCTTTAAAGCCAAGTAATTTCTGGTTAAACTACTGTTTTAACAGAATAGGGGTTTACAAGTTCATGCTGCTTATTTAATTGTGTAATTCTGTTATGCTAACATCCTCTGAACTATCAGACGAGTTGTCCCTCTCTGGCATCAAGGCTTATACAGAAGCAGATAGCTGTATTTGGTGTTGGCTTAAAATGTGAGAACAAGATTGGAAAATTGTGCGTAAACTCTTTTCTCCTGCAAAGTCCATTATGATAGAAATCTCCAGGAATTAACATTGAATTTGCCTCTCTTCCAGTTTTGGTGACAAAAGCTATTCACTTATTAGCTACCTTTAATGAAAAGACCCTATTATTGAAAAAGCTACTAGTACTGAAGTCTTCTATGATCCCTTGCATAGGAATGTCCCCATTTAAGGAATTATAGATACAAAGAATGTTAATAGGCTATTTCTTCTGGAAGGTAGAGAATGGGATGCTAAGACATCCTGGCATAGTATTTCTCTCATCTCTACTCCTTATTACATGTGTGACTATGGACAAGATATTTAATCTCTCTGTGCTCCATTATCTTATTTGTAAAAGGGTAATTAATGCTCGTATCTACCTCATAGTTGTTGAGGGGAGGAAATGAATTAATATATGTAAAACATTTAGGACTGTGTTTGTTACATAGTAGGAGTTAGATAATTCTCAGAATTGTAATTAATGTAATTATAATAATGACTTGTTACAATAGCTGTTCAATAAGTAGTTTCTGAAATACTGAATCAATGAACTCTGAATAGTATAAGGAAATCTATAGTAGATTTATTGGCTCTAGTTAGTTTCAACTATTACCTACAATGTGTTTTCTCAGTAATAAAATTTCATTATTTTCTTTAACAAACGAGCTTGACTATATTAAGCCAGTGGGATCATTCTGATCTGTTTAGAGATATAAAGGGAGAAAGTTTAATTTTAAATATTTCTTGTATGTGTTAAAAATACATGCCTGTAATTTGGCACAAAATTCCCATTTTAGGAGTGCATTTGTCCTTCACAAAAATTTTAAGATCTTGATCTATAAATTTATACTCTAAACTTTTACATGAATCAGAACTGTTAAAAATACTCTGGATTCTATAGTTATCTTCTAGCAACCAATATGACTCCTAAAATTGTCCTAGTCCATTTATGTTGCTGTAAAGGAATACCTGCGGCTAGATAATTTACAAAGAAAAGAGGTTTATTTGGCTTGTGGTTCTGCAGGCTGTGCAAGAAGCATGGTACCTGCATTTATGAGGTCTCAAGTTGCTTCCACTCATGGCAGAAGGCGAAAGGGACCCAGTGTGTGAAGAGATCACATGGCAAGAGGGAACAGGCATAAGATTCCAGGCTCTTTTCAACAACCACTTCTTGTGGGAATAGTGAAAACTCACTCACTCCAGAGAGAATTACATCAAGCCATTCACGAGGGATCCACTTCCATCACCCAAACAACTCCCACCAGGCTCCACCTCCATCACTGGGCATCAAATGTCAACATGGAACTTGGTGAAGCAAAACATACCATATGCAAACCATGGCACAAATAATTACCCTGAAACACAATATATTCACCATGTTATAATTGGAAAAAATCAATGTCTACATCGTAGGTAGAATTTTGTTATTTATATAGTTTCCTTACTCATGCCATTCTTCTTTGCTTCTACTTGGTAAGGTTAAATTTTCCCTTAAGTCTAACAGTCTACTTAATTTCTTCTTCATTGTTTTATATGCAAATTTTTCCATTCACTTCTATAACTAATAATAAAAAACGACTACTGCTACTCACTCTCACTTGGTTGTTTATATAAAGTACAGTATCTTTAATCCTTCCAAACCCTACAAAATAGGAACTGTTATCCAAATTAGATAAATGATGACACAGGGGTTGGAGAGATTCATTAACTTGCTTTCTACCATGCAGTGCAATAATTGGTTAGGTTTAAGATCTGAACCCTATTTTATCTGAGTCGTTTCTAACTCACTGAACTATCTCCCATCAAGGAATCTAGCTGACTGTCATCATCTACGGCCCGTAGCACCAGCTTTTCCCAATCTCTTTGTTTTAATCTCACTGTGGTTTCTCTTCTGCTTCATCTTCATCTAGCCCTGTGTGCAACCATGAATCTCCAACTCAACCAACTTCTCTATTCTCAATTCTTGTGTTACATAAAATTACCTCACCAGGAATTCTACTTTATCTTGGCCTATGTGGGGAAAAAAATCTTGGATTGACTGTGAAGCTGAAATTATAGAGTGGATCCTGCACGCAACGTAATCTTTTATGCAGTAAATTCCTGTATTCTTTTAAAAGCCTTTCTATGAGACAATGTGGCTTTACATAAGCAATGTAGCTCTACATAAGCAAGCACAAAGAAGAGCTTGGTTCATTGGCATAGCTATTTGTTTCTGCCGTCCTTTTATTGAGATGAAGTTGGAGTTATATGCCACCCGTCTTTTTCAATGAACTCTCAAATCAGCATTAGAAATTCAAAACAACAGGAGCCAAACAGTCGAAGAAACTGAAGATCACATGTCCAAGTTACTGAACATAGAAAAGCCTGTTCACTGTCCCATTAAATTTAGTTTTCCCATGAATAAATATTCTGATTAAGCTTCTACCTTTCAAGCCATTTTATGCTTTCATTTTTTTGAATTATAAAATGTTTTCATTTGAGTGCATACTCTAAGTATAAATTAAGATGTATTATATAGCATTAAACTAATTTAACATAAATTTTAATTATTTTGAAGTTCATTTTTAAAAATAAAAGTATAATAGTCACAAAAAAATTTTAAGAGACTATTGCTAGCCCACCAAAGGAACAGTGTTCATTAGAATATCATTTATCTGATATAATTTTTTATTTAAAATTTTGTTAAATTTTTATAAATAATGGAATTTGGGGATAAGAATGCTCTAATGTTTTGAAACCTGATATTTTATGGTCAATAAGCTCCATGAGGCCTGGCATTTCTAACTGTTTTATTAGCGCCTGCGATTTCAGCTCCTAGAATATTGCTTAACACATACAAGGAACTTAAATATTATTTGTGAATATAATAATTGCTATCCTTGCAAATGGAAAATGGAACAATTCTCACATCGTAAAGTAATCTAATACAGACTCGCCTTAGTAAGATTCTAATTCTCAATAACAACAAATTACAATGTCTGATAGATGACTGGACTTTTGAATTTTTAATTGTAGCTTATTATCCAATTAATTATTTTCCATTTGAGAGTATCTTTCTTCAAAAGTATATTCTTTCATGCCAGATCTGTTGTAACTTAGGCTATGACCCTGTTGGCTGTCAGCTAGGCAGCATGATCCATGGCCCAGAACAGTCAGAAAAGGGCCCAAAGAATCAGCCCTGCAGAATGGGACACATGTAAACTTTAGTCTCCCACATACCCACAAAAGATGTCTGTTGGACAGCTTATTTTATAACTACTGCTAAACTAGGGTTTTATTATTCAAACCAATAGTTTGACTAAAAAGGAAGGAATGTGAGTTCACTGTTACCTGGAATTGGTCATTGCCACTGCCTTTTCAGAGAAAAACCAAGAGTTCCAAAGGGACTGGAATTTTTTTTTAAAGAGGGAGGGGTTGTAGTTTTGTTTGTTTACATGTTTTTTGCTTGGCAACATTTGTTGTATGTCATGGGAATACAGTTGAACAGAGGAGAGTCCCAGAGGCAAGATTTTACATAAGAATCTTTGCTTTTACTTCCCACTGCCACACTCGCTGTGTGAAGTTTTAAGAATCTCATCTGGCTTTCTTACTATTATAGAATTTCCTTATGAACTAAGTTAAAAAGGAGTAGATTATCTATGTGAAATGAGTGCTGAATTAAGGATCTCAGGCTACTACATTAGAGTTTCTCAAAAATGCAATGTTTTTCTGGTATTTGCTTTATTCCTTATGAAAAATTGTTAATATCCTTTAGGATTGCCAGTGATGGTGCTTAGTCTTTGTATCACTGCTACTTTTATTGTCACCATCATTTAACATGTCAAAAGAAATAATTCTATTAAGAAGATAAGTTTAAATATAGAAATCTTAAATACAACTATATACATTGTTTAAAATACCATAGAATTTATTTGTTAGATATTTGCTGGAAAATTATATTGATATTCCACTCACACCGATATCCTTTGATTTGCCTGAGACATAGCCAACAGTGCCTTGTAGACACACAAATATATTCCAGGTAATTTAAAACATGTACATGTTTGTGTGTATATGTGTGAGATGTATAGGGGTATGTGCATGTGTGTGTATATTTACTTTCTACACAAAAACATAAAAGCAGACATAATTGGTCCTCTATGTGGCCAAGTTTAGAGGTATGTTAGTGAATTATGAGATTTTATCTTTGAAAAGTTATGTTGGGGCAATTTGAGCTTTATCCATGACTTTTATTTGTAGAACATATTAAGAAACAACATGATTGAAAGACTTTTTAAGGAACTGACATCCTTTCTCTAAGAGGAAGACATTTTACATGTAGGTTTTAATATTTTACTATAAGAAAACCTTATAAACTGTTGATTGGGAATTCTAAGGGCGTGTCTTTAACCTTAGCACAGCAGAGCTTGATGCTATAGTCTAGGATGTGGAAATGACTCCTAAATATTGCCTGACAATGAAAGATGGCCTAATATCAAAGTCAGTGATGGGGTGTTGTGTAAACCTCACAAAATTGGATTTTGGTCAATTGCGTCCACGGTCAGGGAAGTCTTCATATCAAAGACCATCTGTGTATATGTTGCATGACTGTTGATTGTCTCATGAGTGTTTGTCTTTTATGTATGATTAATACACAAAATGTTTTTCTTTTCTTTCCTTTTCCCTTTTTGTAGAAATTATTGAACCTACTACCTCTAGTCCTGTCACAAGTCCAGGTCAGTATCCACATACATTCTCAAAGTATGTCTGGGTACTTTTCCATTAAACAAGACCTTCTCATCATTATAGAAATAAACCAAGTTGATTATGGGCCGCATGCTTGCGGTACTGCTCTAATGTCTGTTACTTGTCCTCGTCTATCTGTGGTATGTCCTCCTGTTGGATTTTGTGATCTGACCCTGATTTGAAGTTTCCATCTTTGATTTCATTCTGTAGGGCATACACAGTAAATATGTGTCACATTGTAGAATAGTTGCAAGGTGATTAGCTTCTGCAGTGCCTTTGCAAACAGAGGTGTAGAGAGTTTACAAGGTTTTTGGAGTAGCTATTAAAAAACTATTTACTATGGCTTGGTATTACATTGTTATAAAATCATTATGAAGCAAGAAGGTATTTAGTGCTTCTAAAGGGAACAATAGCTAGGGGAAAACCTATACTTCTACTCTTGCAATATTATAGTAGGAGATTTTGGTCTCTTGAAACTATCAAGTCAAAGGACTTATTTCAGTTGTTGGGCTTTATTTTCAGATTGTTGCTAATTCAGCCACAAATACTCTGAAAAGATAGGCAATTGCTGTAAGTGTGTTTTTAAAAGTTGTTTTCAACTGTGAACATTTCTGAGTGACATGAAATCGAGATAAAAGCAATTGATACTAGAAACAACCTTTATCTCGTTATATAGGAATTTAGTAGTTCATTCTGAATGTTGGCTGCTGGCTATTTAAAGAAGAAAGTGGAAATGCTAAAGTTATTCAGCTTTGAAAAGTTCATAGGGATTTCTTGTAACTGCTGAGTTAAAGGATTTGTTGGTGCTGCCTACACATAAAGAGGTATAAGTTAGTTAAATAGTTGTTTCTCCTCTCATTCCAGAAATGGCACTAAATTTTAGTCTAAAACAGGATTTGCTGATCTGAGAAACTGAGTGTTTTAGAAATGAAAAAAAAAATTCTATCTCAAATTGTAATCAATCAAAAATGCTTTAAATTGCTTTAGATGATTATGAATTACCCCCACCCCAAAATGAAACATGTTTGAGCAAGTCTATGATTATATATTTAAAGAATCTCATAATATAACACTTTCTGGTCAAATTATAGAATATTTTTTCATAACCTCTCATACTGAAGCATATTGAGTGGTCTATTTAAAATTATTTTATAGTTAATTCACACAAAGTTTAAATTATGTGATTAATAACAGTTTCCCATTTTATAGGAGTTAGTCTCTCAAAGTTGAGTGTCATATTAATATAATTAGAACCAGTCATCATGTGAATCTAATTTTTCTTTTAACTTATAAAGACTTATTAGATGTGATTCCTACTAATGCCTTTGTCCTCTACAGATTAATATAATCTCAGGTTCATATGAGATCATAATCTTGCTAGTAAACTTTTTGATCTTCTTTTCTCTATCACTTTTAATGAGGATATTAAGTAACTTCCATATAGCTATGTCACCTGATGGGTTGACGTAAAGATTAGATAAGTTCTTACTTTCCTTTTTTGGTCATTGCCCTAATTATTGTTTAAAGTCCTCATAAATTAAAAGGACACAGTACCTTTCTTATCTACTCAAATAAAGAATAGTAGAATGCAAAATATTTTAAGAAGTGGTACCTAGTGGCATCCAGTAATAGCATATTTGCTGACTTCATGTTTTTGGAAAAAGTTTTATTGGGAATAGGTATAGTGAGATTATTTTTCAGTGTGTTATTTATATCAAAAGATCCTTCCATGGTTGGGCTTCTTAGAAAAAAATTCAAGTCAAGTTACTTAACCATTTGTAAAATGGTTTTCATTTGTAAATGGGTTCAAGTCAAGTTACTTAACCACTCTATACTCAGAGTTTCCATTTGTAAAATGGGGTGGGTGTACAGTAAGGATAGTACCTAGTACATGGAGTTATTATGAAAATTGAGTAAGTCAATATTGGTAAAGTAACTGTAAGTGTTCCTAGTACATAGTATGATAGAAGTGTAGGTTAAATTTTGGGGAAAAATACACACACACGTACACACACACCGCCTCATGATGCCCAGATATGGAAAAAGTTTACTAATGTGCTTAAAGGCAGAAATTTGGACTGTTTAGCCTTTCAAGCACTCTGAGACCTAATAATTGTTGGCACGACTTCTAAAATGCCCAAGCAGCAGCCATTATGTCCCAGAATTGGTCAATTTGTTGCTAGGGTTAAATGTTTGGAAGCTATGAATGTCTGAAAAATAGTCTGAAATTGAATTTCTTAGCACTGCAGTCTTTAAAAAAAGATAATATAAACTTTTAAAAATGATTATTGTTGGAAAATTGAATAATTATGTGTTGAATTGAATTGAGAGATAAAAAACAAATACAGCTATAAATGACACTCACCCTTCATTAATTGTGAATTTGTTAAAGGCCTCCAGGGAACAGTTTGGTTAGGCAAGGATTTAAAGAGTATGTGGTTATAGCAGGATTGAAAGAGTGGTATAAATGATAAACAAAAGCTTTTAAAAGAATGTGCAGTCTGCTAAGCAAGATACAAAGGAGAAGGATTTGGCAATATATAACTCTAAGCAAAAGAACATTAAAGGCAAGTGGGAAAATAGTTTACTCTATGAATAAAATCAAACTACTAAAAGTTCCAGTTGTTTCAAACAAAGCTTTAAAAAATGTTATCCAAATGACAATAGTAAATGAAAATTCTCACAAAAGTATTCAGGAGATAATAAATATTAGATTTGCAAACCACCCCATTTACTGCTTCTACATCAGTGGAAAAAGAGAATGTAAAATAACTCAGCACGGATCTCATATTTCCTAACGTTACTGCCAGAGAGTTAAGGCCGAGATAAAGTGGATATAGTTATGAAAATATTGGACACACTGAAAATAGATTGAAGTAAGTGGATTTATATCATTTATGTTCATAAGTTCTGAAGAAATGAAGGTCCTGAAGTCATAACTTATGCTTTATATATTCTTGACAAGTCAGAATCTGTTTCAAATGAAGGGAATGAAAATTGAATTATTAACATCATTATTCAAGAAAAGGCTATGAAATATAGTATGTAATAAGAACAAAAGAAAACTATTCTTTGATCAGTCTCAGTCTCAGTTTGAAAGGTAAGGGGTATTTTTCACAATGAATGAGATATATGGTGAATTTGCAAATTCATACTACCTTAATTGTAATTGCTGTGCTGGACTATAAGTTATTCTGGACAATGGTCATCGAGCTAAAAATGCCTACCATCTCTTACTAAACCAGTATGATCTTATTAAATGACCTAAATCATTTCCATTTACTTTTTGAAGAAAACAAACATACATTCTTGCAGTCATCTTCGAAGTGTATTTTAATATTTATGTTGGACTTTTATTTTAAAGAGCGGAAAGGAGCTTAAGGGTATCTACTCTGCATAAAACAAACTATTAATCCTAAAATTATTTATTGGGTTGCTTTGTGTAGCCTGTCTGTCTGAATACATTACACAAGTACTCTGTGACCTTGATCCCTGCAATTCAAGACTGAACTTCCCAATCTAGATTAAATTCACAATAATGCCCTAATGCTGGTTTTATATTCCTAGGTCACAATTATCTCTAAAGCATCAAGCTAATAATCTAAAAAGTTAAAACTGTAGTCCTACCAGTATTCACTTAGCTTCATATAGATTCAAAACATTTAATAAACATTAATTCGGCAAGCCGTTTTTAGTCTATAGGCAGATGATTAAAATTAAAGATTTGTTTAACGCACCACAGATACCCCACCTAGCATCTGTCCTTACTTTGTCCCTAGAAATAATCTTTAGCAGTCATCAACTGAAAATTTTTATTCTGAAAATAATTTAATCTTTAACTGAATGCTGTTGTTATTCATAATAAAAAAATGCTTTATTTATATGTCTTTAGACAGATGGAGAAGTAGTTTTAAAATACGATTCGTCTATACCTAAAAATAAACCCAAAAAAGTCAATGTAGACTCTTCAGTTGGACTTGTACAGTGTCACTATTTTAAAATGGCTATCATTAAGCACATTGTATTTATGGGTGTTTCAAGATCATTTTTAAGTTTATGAAGCCATCTAGTTCCTATTGACAGTCAAGGGAAAAAACCGAAACAATTGGTTTTTACCAAAGGTCACTGAGCGAGCAAGCATACAGCCAAACCAATATTGAAATGCCTACAGCTATATCATCAAATGTTTGCCTCATTTTTAACAACTGAACTGTTTTTGAAAAAACATACTTTAATGTTTGTAAACTGAATTATTTAAATTCACCACAAGATACCACATTATGTAAAGAAATTCCACTTTAAATTGAATAAATGCTATCTGATTCATGTACTTAGCAAACAATTTTTCACTTTGCTAGTTCACTGGATTTTGTTAAAAAGGAAAATATCTTTGTCTAACTTACCCCAGGAAGCTCCATTTCCTATTTCCTGTGAAGGATATAGTTTGTCATTTAGCAAAAATTTATTGAGTAACAGCTGTATCAAGCACTGAGTACTAGGAGCATAGGTTATCATCTTAAAGGTGTTTATAATCTATAAAAGAGATAGGCATATATATAACTATCTGTTACTTAATATAATATATTCTATAGTTTCAGACTAAAGAAAAATCAGATAATTTTGCCTGGGGGAAATCTTTACAGATATGAACAGAATCTTCATGGATTAGGCATAATTAGCAAGAAATGGGTGTACCATAGCAGGCAAAAACTTAAAAAGTCAAAATGGTAGAAAATGTAGAAGACTAGGGGTAAAAACTGACTTAATTTCTATATCTTTATTATCTAATACAGTGCTTAGTATTTAGCAGGTCTTCCACGTATGCCAGATGATTTCGCAAAAATGCTAACTACTTAGCAAAGCATTTGAACCAAAAAAATAAATTCAGAAGTTAGTTTCCTGACAAAAGCTACATAACACTGTTTGCTTTATATTAGGTTGTGTCTAACTTTCATCATTTAAAAAACCCATATAAGAGAAGACAACACAATAAAAAACAGAATAAATTTTCTACCAAAATTAACTTACTACCAATATTCACTCTCTTGTAGTTTATAAATAATAGAGGTTTCTAAAAATACTTTTTATGCTAGCATTTTCTATGGTAATTGAAATAGGATAATAAACAACCTTTTAAAATTGTATCATCAAGTTCTATACTAAAAAAAAGTCCAATGGTCAGTAGATTATCTTTCCTCCATAAATGAATAAATAAATGAGTGAATGAATGCTTTAGAAAACCCATAAGTAGTCCACAGAATTAGAGCATAAAAGGAATCTCATAGATTGTGGTAGTGTACTCTAATAAAACTCACTCAGGAATAGAGAGGGGTGAAAATATTCAACTATCAAATAATCACACAATAGCAAGAAGGTTGGATAATTTATCTATTTTTTTAACTAAACAAAATTCGAAAATCTTAATGACTAGACCAGATGCATATACCTGATTACCGATGGATGGATGGATGGATGGATGGATGGATGGATGGATGGATGGTGGATGAATGGAAGACACACTTATTTGTGGTTCATAGAGGTAGAGCTTTAGAAAAGTGGGGAAACTGGAGGAAGTTGGGAGTAAGTCACCTTCTGTAGTTTCTGTCAGTTCTCAAAAAATTATTGAGCATCTGAATGTGTCAGACACTGAACCATGCATCAGAGATGCAAAAGTGATTGAACCACTATTTGTTTTTGTGAATCTCACATTTCAATGAATGAGAGGGACATGAAAACAAAACAGATTTATATAATACAATATGTGCTATAAGAGAAATATGTGTAATGCACTCTTCAAACTCAGATATGGCTTTAAAAATATCATAAAAGGTTTTCTAGAGGATGTGATTCATGAATGTGGTAGTTTAGGCAAATGCCATTCTAGACAAACAGTTCAATGTGGACAAAGGAACAGCGACCTAGAAGAATATGGTGTGTTTGAGGGAAACTTCAAATAATTTCTGGAGTGTAAACTGAGCAGAAAGTGCGGTGAGGCTGGGAAAGTAGACAGGCTGGATCACTGAAGGGTCTTGTGTTCCTTGCTGTAAGCTTGGTCTACTTACCCGTAGGCATAGGCTGATTATTAGGCTTCCTATGTAACTCTCAGAGTTGGGATCAAGGTCTAATTAACATGAATAAGACGAGCGTCAGAAAAGGCTGTTATATAATGCCAGGAAAGAAATGATGAAAACCTCATATGTGACAGTGATAGTAGGAAGGAGACAATGGGACTGATTCGAGGATTATTGCAAAGGCAAACGTATCAGGGCTTGTTGATTTGATTCTGAGGACAGGGAGAAAGTGAAACAAGGATGACTCCCACCTCTCTCTGTGGGTGGTGGGGTACCAACCGAGATGGGGAAAATACCGTAAATATCATGCCAAATGTCTTGGACTTTATCCTGTTGTTCGGAACAAAAGATTCAGTGTTTTATTTTACTTTACACAGGAGAATACTATTACTGTGTATACTGTGCAGACATAATTCTGTAAAAGGAAGAAAGTTAAGAATGAGAATGAGGAGGCATCAAGCAAAGTCTATTATTACAAAACTTATTTTAAGGTTTGTAGGGTTTTTTCCTAATTTAAAATAATTAAGCTTCCATCATTCTCTGATTGTTAGAGTATAAAAAATTTGAGACAGCTCAGAATATATTTCAAATTCCAATTAATATGCCTGAATATAATGAATTCGGATATTAGTTATAATTATCCATAACTAGTTGATTAATTTCCAGATAAAAGTGTAGCAGAAAACCTATGATGCAATTTAGAATATGATGCTCATTATTTAAAAAGATAAAAAAAGTAGGTGCTTTCTAATCTCTGCTTCTCACTATTCAATTCTTTCTTCCTTAACATATCTTCAGCTCTGTCTCAAAATATTATTTTAGGCTATTTGGCTTATGGTTTACCCTGGGCTCAAAGTAACGTGCCACTAAAGATACAGATCAGTGCTTCAAAGTCAGGCATTACATGTACTAATCACAAGTATTTAATATGTTAAATCAAATGATTGTTATTGTTTAATAACAAGTATTAAAATGACTGATGATTACTATTACTCTGCTTTATGTACATAAAACAGACTTATAAATGTGAGTCCTTATTAAGTATATACCAGGTATCTTGTACTGTCTAATTCTAGAGTGGTATCACAATTACCAAAACATTTAATACCTTACATTATATTTGGAGGTATGTGTCTGCCACAACTCTAGGTTGCAAGATTCTTTAGGACAGGAAGCAAGTTTTTTGTTCCTTGTAAAAAAAAAATCATTCTCTGTACAGTGTCTGAAAGAGTGAGTGAAGCATGGTAAGAACTGAACTCACTGCATAAATGCATAAATGAATGAGTGAGTTAATGTGAAGAGGATTTCAGCTGGATGGGAAATTAGAAGCATTGAAATACATGTCTTTATAATTTAGATTTTAAATTAAATAAACATTGATTATTGCAAGTCCAGCATAGAGGCCAGATTTATAATGGGAGAGCATTTCCAAAATATATCTGCATAAAAGGAAGGGAAACAAAGGCTGATGGAAAATAGAATTTCCCCCCAAAATTCCTATGAGAAAGGGAAAAATTTTTTCCTCACCTAATTATTTCTGGTTTACCAGTGGAAAGAAAGAAAATAGAAGTTAACAAAAGACAGCCCTACTGGCTGAACACTGATTAGATAAATGTGATTGTGCCTTGCACTTAGGAAACACATAAGATTTGTTGAATAAAAGAATGGATGGGTGAATGAATGATTTCCTAGTTGTATTCATTTCCTTTTGTTGCTGTAATAAATTATCACAAATATGGTGGCTTAAAACAACACAAATGTATTCTCTTATAGTTTTGGAGGTCAGAAGTCCAAAATGGGTCTCCCTGACTGAAATCAAGATGACAGCAGGGCTTTGTGCTTTTCTGGAGCTGTAGGAGAAAATCCATTTTCTGTATTTTCCAACTTCTAGAAGCTGTCCTTGTTCTTTTGCTCATGTGCCTCTTCCATCTTCAAAGCCAGAAATGGCCACTCAAATCTTTCTCATGTCACATCACGGTGACACTGACTCTTCAGTCTCCCTCTTTTGCATTTAAGAATACATGTGTTTTCCAGTTTCACACACACATCATTCTCAGTAAACTATCGCAAGGACAAAAAACCAAACACCGCATGTTCTCACTCATAGGTGGGAATTGAACAATGAGAACTCATGGACACAGGAAGGGGAACATCACATTCCGGGTACTGTTGTGGGGTGGGGGGTGGGGGGGGCGGGGACAGCATTAGGAGATATACCTAATGCTAAATGACGAGCTAATGGGTGCAGGAAATCAACATGGCACATGGATACATATGTAACAAACCTGCACATTGTGCACATGTACCCTAAAACCTAAAGTATAATTAAAAAAAAAAAGAATACATGTGTTTACACTGGATTTACTGGGATAATCCAGGATAATCTACCTGTTTTAAGGTCAGCTAATCATAATCCAATCTGCTACCTAATTCCCCTTAGCTACATAATGTAATAAATTCCCAGGTTTCAGGAATTAGAATGTAGACATTTTTGGACGGTCATCACTCTGTAAACCATACCAGGTGAACAAATACTTCCTTTTTTCTACATCTAATATTTTCCTTCAGAACCTACCAAGCCTCCTTGAATTTTTCCAAAATTCAGGTAATGAGTTTTGTTAGAGTACAAGCTATTTGAATATTAACTTTTATAGTAAATGTTTATAAGCAACTATTTTACTACTAAAAAGCTAATGATATTCATTGAAAATATTATATTTATCAAGCCATATTACCACTAATTTCACAGTATTTTATCAAATTGGTTGATAACACACACACACACACACACACACACACACACACACACACACACTCCTATTTAAAAAGAAGACTCCAAGATCTTAATGTGAAATATAAATCCCAACTGGCCCACTGATAGTTAGAGAAGGCATCTATAACAGGAAAGAATCATAAATGCAAGTAAATCTTGAAACAATTAGAGTTAATGACTTTCGGTCCAATAAATGATTAGTCTTTCAATAATGCACGTAGGAAATAGTTTCTTTCCTGGACATAGGATTCTGTAAAAGCCAACGAGCAAATGCTTGCTTGTGGTTCTTCTAAGTAGGAATGCATGTATTTTAAATTGGCCTTAATTTTGAAATACCAAAAGCAAACAGAAAATGAAAAAAAATGGTTTCAATGAAGATTTTGCATTTAGAAGAATAAGGTAAAATTACTTAGAATATGAGCCCTCTGATTTTTGCTTTTCTGTCAGTCCTCCTAGCCCAGAGCTTCTCACTATACTGAGGATCACAAATAATGCCTACAGTCCAAAATTAGCAAATTTCATCCAGTTGTTATTAGCAGATCAGTGTTAAACTGATGCATGCTTGCAAATATGCACCTTCCTAGAGATATCTGTATTTTAAAAGAAGCTTCCTATTTAACCCTAATTTATTTCTAATGATGGAAATTAGAAACATGCACATTGTGGGAATATTAGTAGGCAGGAGAGCCTTCTCGTTGCCATATAAATCGCTAAATCCAGAAATCCAGATGCTTGGACTCTGCCTGGTCATCTGGCCAGCATCAGTAGCCGACTTTGCATCTTTATCCCATTGTTTACCTTAAATAAACTAAGTAGATATTTTGCAAGTGCAAATAGACAAGGCTGTTTTGTGCTTTGTTTGAAGGTGGTAACATTCATACTCATATTTCAAAGTGAGTTATAGTTTTAAAAGTATTTTCAACAAACATCTACTTCTCAAAAATAATCTTACAATATAAGAACAGGTTAGGAATTTGAAGTTCAGAGAGTCTGAACAACTTACCCAACAACCCAGAAATTCAGCAAATATTTCCTGTGTTAAGGATCTTTCCGCATTATATTAGGATCTTCCTGCATATGTAAATTTCATTTACATCCTCCCATCCTCACAACAACCCAACAACCCAAACTGACCTGCTGATTGGCTCCAGGAAGATTATCAGGGAGGCCCTGTTTGGGCACTTTTATTTAACAAAATGCTAACCAGTTTTCTTCCTGAGGTGAACCAACCATCTTTTGTTCATTTAAACAAACAACAAAACATGCCATCTTTCATATCACACTTTGAGTCTTAAAGATTTTCGTGGTTTTCAAAAGACCATTGGCTGACTCGTGGGCATAAGAACATGAGGACTTTATGCCTCTGATCATGCAGCCAGGCAGTCAAAATCTTTCCAATTCATGAAATACTCATCACGTTTACTTATTGCTTTTTATTGTATCTGGCTCAACAGGGCATTACAGTTATTAGGCAAGCACACATATGAGCATGTGAGTCTGTACCTTTACTGTTAGGCTTGATTTTTAAGAAGTATTGTGCCTGTGTGTGTGTGTGTGTGTGTGTGTGTGTGTAAGGGGGGGTAGAGGGGAGGAAGATAGCACCATTTTATCTACCCATATTACAATTCATGATAGCAAGCTGACTAGACCCACACCATGAGTAAGTAGTTTCTGATTACTTATTTACTTAAAATTTACTGAATTAGAAGTAATTTCTGCTACCAAGCAGAAATGGTGGTACATTTCACCAATCTTTGTATTTCATTCATAGCACTTTTTTGGCCCTTTTCTGGCCTTACCTCTTTCGCTACCACTCTCCTCCATTTAAACCACCAAACTTTCTTGATATCAGGATTACTCTGATTTTAAAATGAGATTATACTCAGACACAAAGGTAGTCGTCATACCTGGTTGAGTAGACAGTGAGGACAAATTGGAACCGTCCACTTTCCAAGCCAGTGCCTTCTCTCTTGAAATTTCTTAAATTCAAGGATTTATGTAACATTTTTGCGTTAATGCATTCACTAATTCAATATCCCTTGCCTAGTATATATTATGTGCTACATACTGGGCTTCGAATAAAAATAAATCTTAGAATATAACCCTAAAATACAATGGTGGAGTCAGGAATGTATTATATCCTTTTTAATCCCATCATACACTAGAAATTCTATTTATCATATTTATTGAGAACCAAGGACATGTGTGTGCACCTGTAAGAGCAAAGCACTTTGATAAATATCTTATGTTTTTGTTTTTGCCTTTGTGGCTTTCAAAGGCTTTCAGTTCATTACTCATTTTATTTTCTGAATTTGACAGAGCAGAAAAAATTATGAATAGACATTTATGTTATGTATTTAAAGATGACTTGAAATATTAATACGTACAAATCTCATCCCCCATGTTAACAACTATGCTTTTCACAGCCAGCAGAATGCAATCACTAGGTGGCACCTCTGGGCTGTATTCTCTGCTGAAGACTCACAAGTGTTGTTTCCATAGACTGATTTGTGTCTGAATTTTGTAGTATCTTCTCCCCTCTTATAGCAACATTTCATCAGACTATTATTTGTACTAATTCCTTGAACAAGAGTTGCTCTTACAGACTTAATAGTAACATATTGTAACCGTTCATACCTACTGACAATTGAAAAATGAAAAATGTAGTCCTGTTTCCTAGTTGTTGAAACATACTATGCCACACAATCTGTTTGTATTTAAATTTTCATTTGTTTGGGACTGAAAGAGATAGGATGATGTACTCAAGAAATATAGTAGAGTGTGATTAGGACACTCTTACTTATTCAAAAAGTCTGAAGTCAACTTAATCATGTTTAGGGCTTCAGGCATGTCTCAACTCATTCAGAAACATTGATGTAAAAGATGTGGCCCCTGTACTCAACAAATCTCATTCCACTGGTAACATACACTCTCTACAGTGGAGTGATTGGGCTAGATAATCTTAAACTTTGCTTTCATCTCTTAAATCCTATGAGTTTCCTATAAACAGGGTACGAAAGGTCTATGGGTCTAAATCAGCCGTGAAATTGCTCTGGTATCCTTATAAGCTTAGTTAAATTGACCGTTTTCCAACCAGCTGGGTATGTAGTGCTTTTGTACTTGAAATATCTACATTGAATCTAGGACTTTAGAAAGACGAAGACATAACTCTCTGACCCCAAGTAAGAGTCTCTGGGAAATAAGCTCAACTAAGAGGAAAGAACTCTACAAATTCCCAAATTAACGGGCTGCTAATTAAGATTCCTTAGAGTGACAGGTCACAGCTAACTTGTCCCTTTCTCCAGCAACTTGCAAAAATCATGCATCTCATGCAAACACAGAAATTTTCAGTGGGTTTTATCTAATCACAGATTAATGAACCTTCAGTTCCTGCTGGATTGGGGTGGAGTGACAGAAGGCACCTGGTGGCAAGTAAAAGCAGGGTAACTTGTACCTTCTTAAGTCATATTTGAAATCACCTTCCCATTTTCTCCATCTGCTCTCCTGTATTGTCTTTCCCTGCCCCAGCCATGCCTATGACACTAAATAGGAGCTGTAGATTAGTTGATTTTACATGTTTTTACACAAGACAGGCTTCACAGTAGGTAGTGCACAGGAGCTGAAATGAGGTACTACTTATTTGGGACATCAATCTTCCCTTTAAGTGTAAAGAGCAAAGACTTAAACACAATTCTGAATAACCAAAAAAGGGTTCTAGGCTTTTGACCTGAGTTAATTTCTAACTAATTAATTAATTATTGTAATTAAAGAACGTATATATTAGTCCATAACCTGCCAGTGGGAATCACTGAGACAAAACCATTTATTGTCTCCCTCCCTTAAGCCCTGTCCAAGAGAGATTTCTCTGGCACACAAAATGCAACTGAGTTTGCTTCGAAAAGAGCAATGGATTCTTGAGACTACATCTGATTCCATGCTTACGGAGCAACGTTGTGACAGTGGAGATAGGTCAGCCTGTCTCCACAGCATGTCAGCATTGCAGTGGAATCCAAATAAAAGGCATTACTATTTATTAGGCAATTAGTCTGTGGCAGACACCATGTTAAATAATTTTAAATCCATTATCTCAGTTAACCATCATGACTACCCCACCACTGGTCATTTTCATCCCAATTTACAGAAGAAACTGAAGCTGAGAGAGCTAATAAGCATGGTCAGAGTTCATCTGACTCCAACTCCTACAAACTTAAAAATTAAGCCAGTTTGTCATCCCACATTCTCACCCATATTTTTAAGGACCCACAAATTCTGTGAAAAAAATCAAAATTTTGTCCTTTTTGTTTATTAGATAATCCTCAAATAATCATTTTACTAGATATTTTTTAAAAGACCTTTCCTTAGCTGTGAATAATGAGAAAGTTTTAAAAATCCTAGGTACACACACCTAGTCTCAGGTCTATAATTTCTCATATTTTCTCTTTAAAAGGTATTCTTACACATCTCAGTCTGGAAGCACCATATCAAAACGGGCTGCCTTAGACTTCAGCGTGCATTTGACTTTGTGATTCACTTGCTGTGTGATCTTAAGGAGGCTACCTCACTTCCCTGAATCTCAGTTTCTCCTATAAAATCAGGATGAAAACATATACCTAATAGGACTTTGAGATATTTTAAGAAAATGTCTACAAATTCTATGTATTTCATAAACACAGACATCAGATTTAATATTGACTTGCCTTCAGGAGAAAGATGTTGATCCACCAGAGTTTTTATTATACGTTTAGGAAATGGCATGTATTCTTTAGCCTGTTCAGAATTCATGCAATAAGAGTCCTTATCCAATTTTATCAACTCAAGAACATAGAAAAAATAGGTTTCTGGTCCCACAAAACTGAGACCCAGACCCTAAATAATGGCAGATTCTCCAAGATGAAAACCACCCTTTGTGCTTTTCCTCATAACTCACTTTTTTGAGAGGTGGAGGTAGGGGTAGATTTCTGTATTCCTCAAACAGAAAACAGGTAGAAAAATATATTCAGCAAACTGGTGAACTAAATATGCCTAGTTAACACCAAAAAACCTCACATTTTAAGTTTTTGAATTATTATATGTAGTATAAGGTAATACAATTGCTTTCTGTAAGATTCATCTAAATCCACCCTTTCTAAATTGTATCTATAATTGTATCCATAAACTATTCTGTCAGGAGAAATTCTTGAATCCTCCATATTGACTAGTGTACTATAATTATGAGGTATTTTTTGTTGATGTTATATATATAGTAAAACTGTTAGTTTCTTGATAAGGTAAATATATTAGTTTCTACTGCATCTTATTCCTATAGCTTATTTTATTTACACATTTTAAAAATTCGGTTAGTATGGCGGGGCACGGTGGCTCACGCCTGTAATCCCAGCACTTTGGGAGGCCAAGGTAGGTGGGTCACGAGGTCAGGAGTTCAAGATCAGCCTGACCAAGAAGGTGGAACTCTGTCTCTACTAAAAATGCAAAATGTAGCCAGGTGTGGTGGTGGGCACCTGCAATCCCAGCTACTCGGGAGGTTGAGGCAGAGAACTGCTTGAACCTGGGAGGCAAAGGTTGTAGTGAGCCGAGATCTCAGTGCTCCACTCCAGCCTGGGCAACAGAGCAAGACTCAGTCTCAAAAAAAAAAAAAAAAAAAAAAAAAAAAAATTCGATTAGTATTTATGCTTTTGTTTCTAAGTGCTACTTAATTTAGGAATATTATACATAGTTTTCCTGTCAACAGATGCTGTGTGAATTTTGCCTTTAGTTGAGCCTGTGGTGCACAATTGAATGTAATACATACACTGTACTCAAACTAGATAGCATAACATTTAAAAGGTTGGAAATACAGAACAAGAAAGAGTACAGATTCTTTTTCCTTGAGTACAGTCCTGTTATCACAAGATAATCTGCTTCCATTTTCACTTTTGTTTAGTAAAGCATTATGTTAATTTTTTAAAAAATTTATATACTTTTAAGTAAACTGTAGGGGTGAACTGTTTTTACAGTTGATATTCCCAATAGAGAACGTTTCATATCAGAAAAGATCCATTTGCATGTAATTGACAGTTATTTTAAAAACATAACACTTGATTCTACAGAAAGAAAGATTTGTATGTTGAGAGGGTAATATTGGTTTTATTTGAGAATAAAGACTATTCATAGTACTTTAATTAAACAAGATATTCTGGAGTTTCTCATGCATCATATCATTTACTTGCATCTAAAATTTCAGTATATCTAACTGTTTACACATTTCTAACAAATCTGCCTAAGTTTTCAGAATATAATTATACTATAGGTTCTATAATATGAACCTAAATTGGACATATTCTTTGACTTTAATTCTAAAATTCTGATGTAGAATTTGGCCAATTTAAGTTTGAACATAAAGAAAAACGGGCCTCATTATGTTTTCTCAATACATAGTTATTCAGATCAGTTATATTTAATATTGACTTTGTGTGTCTTTAACTAATCTTTTCAGTGCAGATACAGCTGCTGATACTTTGTGACCATAAGAACATTAACAAAAGAACATATTGCTCTTTGATTCAGCTTATCTCAACACAACCATAAAAGCAGTTCCTATCAGATGATTCATTTCACAGCATCCTGACATTGATCTACATAGAATCAATAACTAAAAATAATGCTTCAATTCTGTGGAACTTCTAGGGAAGTCTCTGGGCTCTTAGAAGCCTAGACTCTTTCCACTATGTGTAGTTGAGCTTCTGATGCACAATTGAATGCAATATATATGATTTGTAATAGTGAAACAAAGGCTTTAGAAGACAGAGGGGAATGTATATACTTCATGGCAAATGCTGGTCTTATAACATATTTTGAAGGAAAATGGTTCTGTTGGTCAACTAGATTTGGAGACCCTGCATACTCTATCACTGTCTTAAAAACTCAATTTATACATGAAAAACTAGTATTAGAGATTCTGAGAACTTCTGCAATTAAAAGCATCATAACATGTTTAATTCAGGATTCTCAAAACTTACTTGAGCAAGGAATACTGCCTTTCCTTTCTTACTAGTGAACATCCAGTTTGCAGAGCATATTATGCTGAATGCTGGTGTCAACTGCGGTTAAAATGGCTGAAAAGCAGTCACAATGCTCTGCCTTACCATCTCTTCTCCAAGGCACCCTCTAAAAGTTCCTTGTAGCCTGGATCTGCAAAATTATCAAGGTAACCCTGTGGAAGTCTCCCCTAGACTTAGAACATTTTAACATTGTTTCAGGCCACAAGAGTTTTACTAACTAAATCATGCCTTGAGAGACATTTCACAACCTGAGAAAACTATGAGTACACTCAATGTACTAACCTTCCAGTCTGAGTGTTTCTTCCTTTTTCAAAATATTTGTTTTCTGACTATGAGAAACACACATTCACCCACCCAAACCCAAAGAATGGACCTGGAAACACAAAGTATAGCAGAAGTGAGACTTTTAATAGCAGTCTTGCAAGATCAGGTGTCTGATAGGCAGGCACACCTGGGGCAGTTACAGCAGGTAATTTATCTCCTAGCACGCAAGTCCCTCCCCTAGTTCCTCATTGGTTGAGTTCTATGTGGTTACAATCTTCCTGGATGTCACCTAAGTTTCATTATCCCCCCTATAAGGTTATACCCTGTCCCCTTCTCTGCTTAAGTTTCGATTTCCCAACAATGAAACTTTTCCCTTTTATGGGCTGACCCCTCCTCTACATTCTGTTCGCTTATCGTGAACTTCAAGCTGCATGGGCCATGTGGTTTGTTACATTTGCAGGCTGGCTGGCATTACTTAGATTTATCATGCTTTGAAAATGAACCATTTAAAATGGTTTCTTTCAAATTCCCTCCTCTTTTCTATTTACTTTCTTTGGTCTCATTTTCGTCTAAACCCTTTTGATTCTTGAATTACTCTAGAAGTTGTTTGCTTTTTTCCTTATAGGACAGTGAATTTAATTTGGTTTTTAATAGTATCAGGTTATTTTGCTGGTAAGTTACGGGCATTCATTTATTAATAGCTGTTTTAATTAATCTCTGTGCTAGTCCCCTTATACAAGGGATAATACAACATCCCACTGCTATTAAGACTCATGCCACAATAATGAGAGATATAAGGATTGAAGCTACCATGCCTTTTATTTTCCAAACCAACCTTTTAGCCCGCCCATTAATGGGTCATTAATTCCAGCATTTTCTACCAGTTCGCTGGCTAGAGTTGTTAGACCTTGTAAAGCTTTTGTGATGGTCCCATCTGGGGCAGTATTGTTGAGAATGAAAGTGCAACATTTCCCACCCAATATAACACGTATGCCCCCTTTTTCTGCTATTATTATGTCTAGCGCAAGCTTGTTTCCCAAACCATTTGGCTGGTGGCAACTAACTGGCTAGCCACCCCTTTGAGGGCATCCCAAGTATAACTGATGAATCTGTTGATTTTAATAGATGTAGTTGATTCAATCCACATTTTCATTAATGGTTGACCACCAGAAGAGTGCTGACTTAAACCCAGCCGCTATTTGGTTTCAGGCCTCAAATTTATTAGGCACCCCCCTAGGGACTCCTACTGAGTTAACATATATATTGGGATCCAAAGAATTGGTTAGATCTCTCCAGTTTCAGTGGCCATGTGTATTTTGGGGTATTTTATGGAACGCCAGAGTGAAGGGAACGGCCAGTTGGACTGAAGCATCAGTCCTGGTCCAATTGGATGGTAACAAGTTATGAAGGTTCCTTTTCCCACAATTCCACCAGACATAAGCCCAGGGTATATGGAGAGCTGAGAAATTGCCATTGCCCAACTCACCAGTGGCGTGTCGGATGTGGGTACAAGTCGAGAGTTATCCCATGGGCTCTGCCCCCTGCTTAGAGAGGCAAGAGGAGTGGTTCATATTTCCTATAGAGAACTAAGGGATTACTCTGGGATCTGACCTCTGCAATGTGGGAAAGCAATGACAGACTCTTACAAGTCTGATTTCCCCAGGCATCCTTGTCCTGGTATAGAGCCAAGATGCAATGCATTCCTTTAGGATTGGCATCTTATCCTAGGGGAAATGGAACCACCTATGGCTGAGGTCGTCTCACAGCACATGCATAGCAGTTACTCTTCTTGAGGGCTTGTACCAAAAATTTGATCCATTCGACCCAGGCATTCACATCCCCTTCCCCTGTCTCCATTTCTAAGGTTCACTTTTACCTTATTTTTATCCTTTTATGGTTATTATTTGGTGGACTAAAGTATTAGGGTTTGGGGTTGGAATAGTTGCAAGCAAATGGGAGGTTGAGTTCTTAATTAGTTTAAGAACAAATCACCCTAGGGAGTCTTCCCCTGTGATGTCTGCCCCTCACCCATATACCCGTGATGCTACTTTTGGTTCTTGGTTTAGAATGGCTGGATTGTTCATGGTGATGAGTATAGGACTGCATTCTAAATTCTGGCAGTTATCTGGCGGGGAGCCCCTGGACAGATGCACTTTAATCTTTAAGAGTCTCCAGCTTGGAGTTACCCACCCCGTGTTTACTGTCCAACCCTGAAATTGGGCAGTCCACCATACATTATCCCAGCTGGGGCAGGCTGATGCCCTACTGTAACCTGTATTTGGTTCAGGGCAAAGATATTTATCTGCCTGCCAGAGCTATCTCTGATTTTCCAAATTCCCACAGGGTAAGACCTGGAAGGCATTAAATTTTATAGTCTGGGATGCTACCATTTTGATTACATTAATTACCAACATGATTGGGTAAGGAGGAGTCCCCTGCCAGTTTCCATTTTGACCTTTTGCTTTTTGTATAGTAGCCCATCCTAGCCATATTAACTTTCAGAAATGGGGCCAGCCCATGTTTTCTTTGTAGATTTTTCTCAAAGTTAACTTTAAGGGTTCCTCAGGTAACCCATGCACTTTCCACCGGTCTTTTTCCCTCCCTCCTGGGGTCTCTTTTCTCAGTCCCTTGACTCAAGTATGGGGAGTCCACCTGCACTCAGCTGTTTGCATGGCTTTCTTAGTGGCCAGGAGCACTTAATAGGGACCTTCCCTGTTTGGGTGAAGCTTGTCTTCTTTCCAAGTTTTAATTAACACCAAGTCACTAGGCTGGAAGTGGTGAACTACGAACTTAAAAGGTGGGGTTTGAGTCAGAAGTCATTTTAACTTAAGGGGTGACAGGGTGAAGGATATGGCCAGTATATAATTTCTTAAAAATTGATTCTTGGTTGCCATAGTAGGGAGATTTGTAGCTCTGCCCAACTGCGGGAGCCCATATAATAACTTGTGGGGGAGACAATTCCAAGTCTTTTTTAGCGGGGAAGGCAGCTGTCCTAATCCTAAGGAGTGCTATTGGGAAACATTTGATCCAAGGCATTTTAGCTTCTAAGATTAGTTTGGTGAAATGCTTTTTGAGAGTTTGATTCATTCTTTTACCTTTCCAGAAGAAGGGGGATGCCAAGGGGTGTGATAATTCCATCTAATTTGTAAACCTTTTATAATTCCCCTTAACACCCTTGAGGTAAAGTGGCTCCCACTGTCCAAATTAATATTTTTCACCAGGCCAAATCTAGGTACAATCTGTTCTAATATTATTTTGACCACATTCCCAGCAGTGGCTGTTGGAAGGGGGAAGTAAGTACTTTAATTTTCCTACTTTGGGCATTTCTGTGAAATTTACTTGAATGCTTTGAAATAGTCTTAGTTTGGGAGGTCTTCCTCCCATGGCCTGTTTTTTAATTACCTTTTTGTTTATCCTTTGACAAGTTACATAACTTTTGCATACTCGTTTAGTGAGGGTATAAATCCCAATACACCCACAATTCCCGAGTATTGCATTACACAGAGCCTGGGGTCCCTAATGACTCCCTTTGTGTGACATAGACATTAGTTTTTTAATTAGGGGTTTATTTATTATATCTTTTCCATTAGGAAGTACCCATTTCCCATCTTTAGTTTGATTGACCCCTATCCTGTCTAATTCTTCCTTCACATCTCTGGTAAACTGGGGCCTTAATAGTACTTTAGGGATGTCTGGGATCAGGCTAAATAGTCTAATTTTTGCCTTCAGGGACGCTTGCTTAGCAGCTTTATTTGTAAGCTTCTTTCCTACAGCTTTTATAGGGCTCCCTTTTTGGTGACCATTTACATGAACTATGGCTACCTCTGCTGGAAGCAGGAGGCTTTTTAAGACCTGTCTGACCAGTTCTCCATGTATTAATTATTTCCCCCTGCTATTTATTAGACCCTGCTTTGTCCAGATTTTTTTTAAGTGTGTATCACTCTGTAGGCATATTTAGAATCAGTATATATCGTATCATCTTGACCTTCAAGGAGCTTTAGGGCCTGGTTAAGAGCATATAATTTACTGGTTTGGGCTGACTAGCCATTAGGTAATTTACCTTTCTCACGTAAGCAGTGTTTATTTTCATCAGTGACAGCATAACCATTATGTTTTCTTTTTTTTTTTTTTTAATCTATCACTTGGGATGACCCATTCACAAACAGCCTTATCCTATCATGTAGTGGAGCTTCCCTAAGGTCTGGTATAACTTTGGTTTTGTATTTTATCATATCTAAGCAGTTATGGTCTGATGTCTTTCATTCCCCTCTCCTTTCCATAGGAAACTAGCTGGATTCAGGCAAGCATTTGTTGTTATGACCAAATGATTTTTTTCTATTATTATGGCTTCGTATTTTAGAATCTGAGAATCTGTTAACCACTTCCTGGCTTTTTGGTTTAATATATTCCTGACCTGGTGTGGGGTGCTTAGTATTAGGGCCCCACCAAAGGTTAGCTTTCAAGTCTCCTCTACTAGCAGGGCTGTGGCAGCTACTGCTTGCACACATTTGGGCCACCTCCAAGAGACAGGGTGGAGAAGCTTGGAGACAAAAGTAACAGGTTGCCTCTTCCCTCCCCAAGTTTGAATGAGCACCCCAAGGCCCAAGCCCTGGTCTACTGTTACAAACAGATGGAATGTTTTTCTAAAGTTGAGAGGGCCAGGACCAGGGCTGTAATGAGGACCTGCTTTAGCTCTTTCATTGCCTGAATTTTCTTTGCGGACCATTGCAAGGGATTGGGTTCCTTTTTTAGTAATTTAAGAAACAGAATTTTTGTCTTTTAAGGATACGAATCAATCCATAACCTACAGTAGCCAGTCAAACCTAAAAATTTTTGGAGTTGTTTCCTTGTCTTAGGCAAAGGCAGACCCACTATTCCCGATATTTTCTCTGAGTTTATTCTCTGCTTCCCTTCACTAATCAGGCGTCCTAAATATTTAACTTTTTTTTCTCTACAAATTGCAATTTGTTCTTAGAGACTTGCAATCCCCTTTCTCCTAGGAAATTAAGTAAGCTCACAGTGGTTTCTGATACCTTGGCCCTCCTCTGCCCAGAAATTAAGAGATCATTTACATATTGTAACACCTGGGTTCCCCTGGAAGGTTGGAATTCCTCCAGGACTTTTTCTAAAGTCTGACCAAATGAGTTTGGGGCTTCCATGAAATCTTGTGGCAGCACAGTCCAGCAGTACTGTTGTTTTTCTCCCAGTTACAGGATTTTCCCACTTAAAGGCAAAGAGGTCCCCAGTCCTAAAGTAGAAGCAACTGCCCAAAATGCATCTTTTAGGTCCACCACACTGTACCACTTCTGTTTAAGGACTGTCTTACTAAGGAGGGTGTAGGGGCTAGGCGCCACAGGGTGGCAAGTCTGGACAATTTGATCTATAACCCTTAGACCTTGCACCAATTTATAACACATTAGGCTTTTTGACTGTGAGAACTGGAGTTATTTTATGGTGACGTGCAGGGTCCTAATAGTCCTTCTTCAGTGAATCCTTTCATTACTGGTTGGAGACCTTTTTTCCCTTTAATAGAAATGGGATATTGTTTTTTGCAAACTACTTGTCCTGGTTGTTTTCGTTTAATCTGTAAAGGTGTGATTTTTAACCCTCCTCTGTTGCCTTTCCTAATCCGTACAAGAGGATTAATTTTTTTTTTCCTCCTCCTCTGTTAGGAGGGCCATCATTACTTTTACTTGTCCTTCCTCTATTCCTGATCCTACACCCAATCTCATGATCAGTTTTTGACCCAGGTTAGTTCCTGCTTCAGGAACATATAAGAATGACCCTTCAGTGTGTTCTGGTCTCAATCTAATTAACACTTTCTTCAATATCAGAACCTAAAATCTCTCCCCTTTTACCTCGGATACTGTCCATTTTTCCTTAGAGACTTTTGTACCCCCTGGTTGGTGAATTAGAGAGGAGCAAGCCACTCCAGTATTAATCAAAAATGTTACTTCTTCTTCCTCGGGTCCCACCTTCAAATTTATTAAAAGTCGCGGTGGGACCTACTCAGAAGGAACCCCTGAAGCCCCTAGTCTTCAGTGGTTATGAGGGGAATTGCCTTTTCTTCTTTACTTCCATTCAGGACATTTTCTTTTAAACTGTCCTGGCGTTCTACACTTGTAACATTTACTCATAGTCTTAGGAGTTTTTCCTTGCATTTCTCTTCTTTCTCTGTGTTGAAATCTGTCATTCCTTTGTCTCCTGTGAGGGGGGATCTTGATCTAGCCTTTTTTTTGGACTACCTTTTCCCCAGTAGAAACTATGATTTTTGCTTTTTGTTTCTGCTTTTCCTCCTCTCTCCTTGCAAAGACCGACTGAGCTTCCTTCAGTAATTCCTCCACCAGTTTCTCATTTCATCCATCAATCTTTTTTCGTAATGTTTTTGTAATGTTAGGTCAGCTCTTAGTTACAAAGTTAACCTTTAAGAGGTCTTGCCCTACTGGGTCCTCTGGATCTAATGTGGAGGTTTATTTTATTTGTTTATTTATTTATTTATTTATCTAATCTCTTAGCCTCTGCAGGAATGCAGAGGGTGTTTCCTCTTGTTGAATCTCGAATGCTTCTGAGACATTTTGTGTCCTACGAGTGGGCTCTTTGATCCCTTTAATTATTAGTTCCCCAAGGTCCCACATTTAGGCCCGATCCCTGGGATCACTATTATCCCATTCAGGATCAATATTTGGAAATTTTTGTTCAGCTGGCAAGACTTCTTGCCCGGAGGGTGTTGCCTTTCCCAGATGGTTATGGCCGCTTTCCTAATCATTTCCTTTTCTTCTCCTGTGAACAGGATATTTATGACAGACATCATTTCAGCCCATGTGTAAAAGCTGCGTCCTAGGAATTGGTCCAGATGGTCTGCTAAACTGAGGGGATTTTCTAGGAGTGGTTTTATTTCCTTTATGAAATTCCTAATGCCAGTACTTGTAAGATGAACACTTACAAAGCCAATCTCTCCCTGTCTATGGGAACTTCCCTAAGGGGGAACATGCTAGATGCCCTGCTGTGTGGAAGGGATAGGGAAGTTCTCAACATCCCTCTTACACTGTTCTAATTATTTTCTTAAATTTGGATGAGGATTTAAAGAAACAGCTGGTTCGGCTCCCCCATGGTCTCCAGGTATTTCTTCCTCTAGCCCCCCTGTTGCCCCTTGATCTTCCTGTCCCCTATTTTGTGAGATGTATGGAGGGGGCAAGCATTATAGGGGGTCTCAGGGCTTTTTGCTGGTTGAGGGCTTTTTACTAGGCCCTTTTTCTTCTTCTTTGACGGGGAACATGGGGGTGCTAATTCCTTGATCCAGCAGAGAACGTAACCTATCTCTTCCCGTGAGGATGGGATTTTATTATTCACATAGAGAATTAAAGCTTGGCACACCCAAACCTCATTTGAGCCAAACTTAGGCCAAAAGACTGAAGGGTTACAAGTAGGGTCTTTGGGCCAGATAAAACAGCAATACTTTATTACCTTTTACTTTTCCTTGTCCCTGGTTTGAGGGTTGTCCCTGCAAACCTGCAGCATTATGCCCAGCAGACTATCCAGGGGAGTGTCAGGGAGAGTCTCTTTGACTCCCTCTTTCTATTGTTCCCTAGGCCTAGAATTTCTGTTTCCTTTTTCTATCAGTCCCTGTGTCTGAGCTTTTCCTCATGTACTCAACCCTCCCTACTGGAGGTTTCTTGCACACCCCAAGAATCGCCACCTCTGTCTCTGGCCATTTCCCTTGCAGGAGAACTGAACCATGGATTGGGACTCTGCACTTGCTTCATATCTAGGATACATCTCAGTCATGCACACACTAGACCTATGAACATGCCCAACCACCAAGGTAGGACTTACAGTCCAATTTTCTTACCTTGGCTCATGCACGAGGTTGCCTGGTTGCCATGGTGCCTTCTTTTCTCCTTGTGTTGCCTCTGCTGCCTCCTGAATAACAGTCTCGGGTTTGCCTATAGCCTCTACAGGGAGCCAGGAAGCCCAGACAGAGTGAGCCACTTAAATCAGGTGGGACGCATCTCCCCTCTCTGCCAGATTCCCACTCCATGAAGGCACAGAGATCCTGGACAAACCCCCAGATTTGTGAGAAACACATATTCACCCATCCAAATCCAAAGAGTGGACTCAGAGACATGCAAAACAGCGGAAGCGAGACTTTTAATGGCGATCTTGCAAGATCGGGTGTCTAGTAGGCAGGCACCCCTGGGGCAGTTACACCAGGTAATTTATCTCCTAGCATGCAAGTCCCTTCCCCAGTTCCTCACTGGTTGAGTACTATGGGGTTACAATCTTCCTGGACGTCGCCTAAGTTTCATTACCCCCCTCATAATGTTATACCCAGGTCCCCTTTCTTGCTTATGTTTCAATTTCCCAATAGTGAAACTTTCTTCCCTTTTATGGGCTTACCCCTCCTCTACATTCTGTTCGCTTATCGTGACCTTCTGGGTGCATGAGCCATGCAGTTTGTTACATTTGCCGGGTGGCTGCCAGTACTTAGATTTATCATGCTTTGAAAATGGACCATTTAAAATGTTTTCTTACATGACCAAATAACCACAGGGCACATCTTGTTATATATTCATGTTTATGATAATCTGAAGTTTAAGTAGAATCACTTTTATTTCCTCCTTGTTTATTTCAATGTATTTTGCCTTCAGAAAGTTGGACAAAAAAGTCAATAGAGTTCCATACACATAGCAAGATGTTTATCAATGTTTAACTTTTGAATATGTAAGTAATTAATATGCTTTATTTCAACAAATAATTTTGTGCAATTTATAATAATTGTAACAAACTCTATCGAGGGCAAACATATGAAAGAGCTTTACATATTTTTTGTTCTTATCTGTAGTTATGCGACATGAAATTTCTTATTGTTTATAATTTTATGAACATTATTTTTTCACTCTCACATTGTTGTAGATTTTGGCATTCTTTGACATGTCACCAGTGAGTGGACATACTTGTATCGACATAGAATCAATGATATCTTTAATTTGTACAGGGCCCGTAGAAATATGCTATTCTTTATTTTACAGATAGGTAAACTAAAATTTGCCACCTCTCAATGACTTTTCTAGAGTCATGCAGCTCTTGGTAGTAGTCAGGTTATAGAACGTAGGTTTAACATTTCCCAATTCAGGACAAATCGATTTTACAGCCCAAGAAAATATTTGGGTCTCTCATCAATATTTCAAACTATGAGATCTTTCAGACCCCAAATTGTATTTAAAAATTATGTTAAAAATCTTACTTCAAAGATTAAAGTTCATTTCATTAATTGAATCACAATTAATGCATAACAAATAATGCATTAATTTTAAAGAAAATATCTCATCATTTAGAAATATAAATCATTTGTGTATATATGTCAAGTTATTAAAAAGTTATGTCTTTATCAGATATCAACTTATTGTTAGATCTCTAACAGAAATGTATGTGTGTGCACACATGCCTGCACATGTGTGTATACAGTAAATAGATACATTGACAATCTCATATTCATTCTTTGGTATTATTTGCATATTAATGTCAATCTTATTGTGGAATAAGACAAAATCTGTGACAATTTTAAAGGCCACACAAGAAAGTTACAATACAGTGTTTCAAATTAGCGTGTTTAAACATACAGTTGGCTCTCTGTCTTTGTGGGTTCTGCATCCGTGGAGTCAATCAACCCCAGATAAAAAATATTCAAAAAATAAAAAATAACAATCCATAAATTATAATAATACAAATAAAACATATAGTATAACAACTATTTAAAGAACATGTACATTTTATTAGATATTATAAATAATCTAGAGATGATTAAAAGTATATGGTAGGCTATGCATTGGTTATATGCATATACTACAACATTTTATATAAGGGACTTGAGCATTCACAGATTTTGTTATTGCCAAGGGTCTGCAATCCAATCCTCCATGGATGCCAAGGGACAACTGTACTAGTATCATTACAAACATTAAGTGCTGACGTTTAATGTAATGATAACTGTACTATTATCAGTACAAACATTAAGTGATTTTGAGGATAAAGTGGCACTTCATCTGATGTTTAGAAGTTCAAAAAGGTTTACACAGGCAAAGAAGATCGGACCTTTTAATGTAATGTGAGGAAATTGATTAATTCCAAAAATCAAGATATTACGCTTATCCAAAACTGAATTTTCACTTTTTAAATCTTATTAAATAATAAAAACTGGAGTTCAGGTGGAAAGTTCAGACTAAGATAAAATAAAGAAAGTGATTATTGTCATTTTTTCATTTAGATGATTCTATAGGTCATTAATTTGGCCATACATAGCTTTATTCATTCTGATCCTGACCCGACCCTCATAGCTGGAAAAAAAAAATTTATTTAAACCAAGCAGTCATTGACACCAATACATCCAACATAACTGTAACCTTATTAACTTATGACATGGCGAGTTAAACAAAATTTAACTATAGATAATTTTCTTGAGGTATATTTATATATACAGTAGAGAGATCATAAAGAAACTGTAAAAACTAATTCTTTTGGTATTACATTTGATTTTTTGAATTCATAAAATATCCTCCATTAAATAAGCCTTTTAATTTGTGTTTCTAAAACTGAATTTTAATTCAATAAAGAGAAGCACATCACACATCATTATGATAGCTGTGATTGGCAGTTCGAAAAGACTCAGTGTTGAGGTAAGATGCAGGTTAGACAGTTATTGGCCTATACATTGATTACATTTATTATGGTGAAATATTTAAATTTAGGGATTTCAATAAAATGTGGTACACATTTTATTTTGTGGGTGAATTATTTTTCTATCACCAATAGATTGCACTAGATCAGGAATGACCAACAGGTCTCATTCTACCTGCCCAGTCTTATTGATTGGTAGTGAACATCTACTGCAAAGGTTAAGAAGGATCATGTGGCTGTGTCAGGGCTCAGGAAGAAATGATACTGGGATAAGGTTATAATATTTCTATCCTCATGGGATTATAAGCAATCATCAGGTCAGGAACTTTGTGTTCTTTGTCACATTTTGAGTGCCTATAATAATTCCCAATGTATGGTAAACACTAATATATATATAATAATAATACATATAACATATACAATTATATATACATATTATATACAACATATATACATTTTATATATAATTATATATGTTATATATAATTACGTGCTATATATATATAACTATGTGCAAGGAAAAGAGGAAGGAGAATGGCAGAACACATGGTACATCTTTGCCTTCTCTGCACTAGGTGATTGTAAACTGCCAAGATCTATAAGTCACAATCCTCAAGCATGTGTTGAAATATAATCTGGTCCATTTTTAAAAAGAAATTTCAGAATGTAAGAAATAAAAAATGGCTTATACATGTGGAAAGATAGCATGAGCCCAATAAATCCCAACAAGAGGCCTGATTTTTAGAAGACCATTCTGTTAGACACCTAATGACAGTTCATTTTGTCACATGGAAAAGAATAAAATCTTGCTGAAAACTAACATTACTTAAATTTTTTAAAAAGAGAGAAAATGAGGAAAGCTGAATTCTGAATTTTTGTCAAGGTCTTTGTATGTAGCTTGCTGCCTCAGAAGTCAGTAGTCAGCAGAGGATTTCTCACTGGTAGGAAATGGATTTGCCTTTGAAGCGACTTTGGATAAAACTGGCTGCATCCAAGAGATGAAAATGATGGAAGCCAAGAGACCTGGCAGGCAGCTGGGTAGTGGGCATCCCTACAACTATCTCTACTGAATATATTCCCTATAGTGAAGTAGTGACCTTCAGGTCTCCTGTGATTAAGGCAAATGATCTTTTGAGTGGTCATGAGTATGGACATTGATTGGGCTTGGCAGATTGCATAATCAACTGCAAATTAGCTCTTGGAAATGACTGGCTATACCCAGTGAGCAGAAGAAATGGAAGCAAGGGGATCTGGCAGACAGCAAGTAGCCATAGCAGCTGTATGAGTTACATTCCCATAATTTTATGATGAGGAAAGCCAAGCCTGGACCTTTCATAGCTGTGCTTTTCATTTCTGATATTTGGAGGAATTGCAGGATGGAGCTGCACACCCGAGCAATTTACCCTCAGGGTAGCAGTAAAGCAGAGTGAAAAAGCCTTATTTATATTGCTACACCTCTTGAAGCATGATGTGCACATCCCTTTTCTTTATATCCAGAAGAAAAGCACAACATCTGCTCTACTGATAATTGGGAACCAGGCTTTTCTGATAAAAGGATATTAATTTTCACTTCATAGAATAATAGGCCTTGGGAAGTCAACTAGTCCATCACACTATTTTACTGAAGAATCCTTCCTAAACCAGAAGGAAGTGTGTGAAAGAGATACAGGCATGTTTTACAATATTATCATTTCAATGCTATAAAATTAATCTGAATACATGCAGCGATGAATTGCTAAACCATTCCAAGAGAAGAGGCTACTAGATGGCCATTACCTTTCAACTATTAGATGAGTTCATATTTTCTTGTTTGTATATTTTATTAGACAGGACAGGCTCAGACTTACAAAAAAAGTTCCAACTCGACAAGTATTAATGAACTCACGTTGAGTTTTTAGTGATATGCAACAGCCTGAGGAAGCTATTAGCTCCTAAGTTTTAATTCAGCATACATTTGTTTCTGCAATGGAAAAGGCTAAATGATGTCTTTTAAAAATATAGTTTAGCATCCTACCCTGACTAAAACATAGAAGATATATAGTTTTGCATTCTATCTTGAATGAAACAGATATCAATAAATGGAAAGGGAAGTTCTGATCAGAAAACACAAGTGTTAGGTTTTATTTTACCGGAAATAATTGTTTGATCTATGTCTCATCATCTTTTCCTATGCTGCATATGTTTACACCTGCAGCATAATAAATAAGCCTTTTAAGTTGTGTTTCTAAAATTGAATTTTGCAACTGTGCATTTTTTCATCATTCTTTCCATTTAGCTTCTCAAAAACTATAGATTACATGCTGAAAACGAACAAGATGAATTCTTAAACCACCACAATTTAGAGAAACAACATACCAATTCTATCCTGAGAATCAGTTTTCTTGGAAATAATTTATTCATCTGATCTTATAAAAGAGATCAATAACCCTGTTTCAAAAAGCTCCTTAAATTGTCTTAGAAAAAAGCATATTTGAAAAAAAAATATGGAATTATAGTAAATGTTTCTGTTTAAAAGAGAAATACATATTTTAAGCAATTTAGAATGAACGCTGATATTTTTATCTATATTTATGATCTACATATATATGTGGTATAATTTCAGAAGACTATTTGAACACAAGAAACTGTAAAGATTGTATGCATTGCTTACTGAATGACTGCATTTCTTTTAATCAGAAAAGGTAGTTTCTCTTTTCTTAAAACATCAGGAATAGAAACAACGTCTATCCATTGATCAGCACTTACCAGAATATAAAATACTAGCTGGCATCACTTCAACTAGAAATGCATTTTGTACTGGAAATTTCAATATTAATAAACTCATGGCCCAATTATTTCTAGTATACTGAAGAGGGATAGAGTTATGGAAAGTGGACACACCACACTTTGCATATCTGATTCATAAATGCTAATGTTTCAAACAGAAACCAGATTAAGCACATCAAAACCTAATGCATTATTTTGATTTATCAATTTTCCAGTAGTGAAAATGGATGTTAGGAAAGTTGCAAGTGGCTTAACTAGCTACAAAGGGGTTTTGTGGCATACGAAGACTGCTTAAAAAGTAGAGATTTACACATTTATTCCACTGATAGGTTATCATAGAACTCTAGCAGGTGGATAATGAATTCTTGCCTTGTTACTGATCTATTGCACATCTCCCTAGCTCAGCCAGGCTCTGTAGTGTGATTTTAGCAGAACAAGAGATAATCAAACATCCTGTTTTTATAGAATTGTCCCAATTTAGGGTCCTTCAGGGCCCTCCAGGATGCCTATTTGAGATGTTTTTCTTTCTGAAAAGCATTATCTAGGGATAAAAAAAAAAAAAAGAATGTAATCTGTCATAATCCTAGCCCAAGGAAATACGAATCCTGGTCTCCTTACAATTCTCAGAGAAGTAAAAATAAAACCAAAAGGCAAGATGTTTTCCACAAGGAAAGGATATCAAACTTCTGGCCAACGAATACCTTCCTTCTTTCTATCCCCCCTTTTTTTTACCACCTGCTGCTGTACTCAAGCCAAGAATCTACCCATCACCATTTCTGATTTCAGAACTTTTCTGAGTTTCTATGAATATCTTCCTCCAATTCCTTCTAGTTCTGGAAGCCAATGTGAGCCCATTTCTGCCCTTTTAATTCCTCTATTCCTCCTGGTTTCTTATTTCCTATTTCCATATTGCTGTACTTATGTGCTGTTCATGACTACTCTTTCTGTTTTCTCTCTGTTTAGAGTATCTCACGTCACTCACAATTATCCACTTACGTTAAACTTGACAGGGTCACCACACTGACTGTTGGCATCTTTCATGAAAAAAGAAATAGGAAAAAATATAATTAAAAAGAAAACTACCAGTCACAGGCAGAGCATGTACAGTCTTGCTCATATAAAATTGTAAGATGTGGGAAAGGCAGAGATCTATTCCCAAAGTATGAAGCCTCTGAAATAAACTTCTATCAAAAAAAAAAATGTTGCAAGAATGATCAAATACCATCATCAACTATTCATCCCTGGAGAGTTGATGACACATTTTCAGTGCCTGGCAAGTGCTTTAAAACATGTTGATAGAACTGTTGAACTATTTTGTTAATACAGTGGTTCCTTAGGAAAATGATTGATGCCTTCTTGCCAGTATCGCTACCATCCCCTCTTTCTTATACTTTTTCACAGCATTATAATAGTCTTCTCTCTCCTTCTTTTATTGTCTTCTGATCTCAGAAGTTACAAGATTGCTAAATATCCGTGGTACCCAAATCCAAACCTTTGCTGGTACTTATCGTAATGTCAGCTTAATATGTTACCACCAGTGATCTATGTCTGTGACAAATTTTGTGATATTCAGTATACAGTTGACCCTTGAATGATGCAGGGGGTAGGAACAGCAATTCCTTGTGCAGTCAAAGATCTGTGTATAACTTTTTTTTCTTTTTTATTTATTTTGAGATGGAGTCTCACTCTGTTGCCCAGGCTGGAGTGCAGTGGTGTGATCTCGGCTCACTGCAACCTCTGCCTCCCGGGTTCAAGTGATTCCCCTCCCTCAGCCTCCCAAGTAGCTGGGATGACAGGCCTGTGCCACCATGCCTGGCTAATTCTGTATTTCAGTAGAGTTGGGGTTTCACCATGTTGCCCAAGCTGGTCTCAAACTCCTGACCTCAAGTGATCCACCCACCTTGGCCTCCCAAAGTGCTAGGATTATAGGCGTGAGCCACCACTTCCAGCCTGTATAGGACTTTTGACTCCTCCAAAACCTAATTACTAAGAAGCTTACTGTTGACCAGAAGCCTTAGCAATAATATAAACAGCCAATTAAAACATATTTTGTATTTTATGTGTGTTATATACTGTATTTTGATTACAAAGTAAGCTAGAGAAAAGAAAATGTTAGTACAAATCATAAGGAAAAGAAAATATATTTTCTAATTATTAAGTGGAAGTGAACCATCCTAAAGGTCTGCGTCTTTGTCATCTTCGTGTTGAGTAGGCTGAAGAGGAGGAGAAAGAGAAAGGTTTGCTCTTGCTGTCTCAGGGGTGACAGAGGCAGATATAAGTGGACCTGTGCAGCTCAAACCCACGCTGTTCAAGGGTGAACTGTCAATATATAGATATTTAGAGGGAGGGAACGTCAGTGAGGGAAGTAGTACTTAGAGGATGCTTCAAGAAGGAAGTGGGTCTGTGTGATGAGTTTGACCAACAATGCAATTTCAGGGAATTCTCCCCACAAGACGGTCCTCACTTCAGACACAAGTCATAAAGTTCCTGGGTCCCCAAGACCACTCTCAGTTCAGAACAGCTGGCTATAATTTAACGGATTCCAATGACTAAACTTGGATTTGATAATTCACTGTGAGGACTCACAGAACTCATTGAAAACTATTACAGTCATGGTTTATTACAGGGGAATACAAAAACTCAGCCAACGGAATAGATACGTAGGGCAGAGTCTGAGAGAGGTCCAAATACACAGCTTCTGACTGTCTTCTTCCTGTGGAGTCATGGATGGTGTTACTCCTCCTTGCCACAATGTGTGGCAATACACACAGAGTTTGCCAATCAGGGAAGCTGGCTCAAGCCTTCAGTGTCCAGAGTTTTTACTGGGGCTTAATCACAAAGTGCTGGCATTGGCTGCCCTTTAGTCTCCTACCCCTCACAAAAGTCAGGCAACCTTTACTCATCAGTTCTTCATGAGATTAGAGGTGATATAGCATGGCCTCAAAGTCCCCATCATAAATCACATTGTTAAATGGTCTAGTAGCCAAACACACTAGCAAATGAAAGCATTCCTATCAGGCAGGACACTGCAGGAACCTAGAGATCACCTCCCAGTAGCTGAAGGCAAAAGCCAGACCTCTCTTTGATGAGGTGAAGTTCCTTATTATACTGTCTAAAACTGAGTGTTCAAGGAAAGAGAAGATAAAATTAGGTAAAGTCACTTCAGGCAGAAGGATAAACATAAGAAAAGATTTGGAAATGTGAATAAGTGAATGAAAGGAGAGGCTAAAGAAAGGGTCCCATCCCAGCAAATGTGTGATATGCTTTATGTAGCTGAGATAAATAAGTTGGACTAGAGCAAAACACATAAATTCTGGATGGCTTTTAAAGTCAGGTAGAACTCAGGGAGAGAAGTTCTGTTTTGACACGATAAAAACTGGAAATATTTAAGATGCTTGAATTTGGTTGATGAGCAAAATAATGAAAAATCTGTGTAAAGAAATTGTGAAATATTCTCTTTATAGTTGAACACCATATTTTAAATAATGCTAAAAAGTGTAAAATACCAATAGGAGGGCAATCAAGATATTGCGGTCTAAAATTTATATCAGATTCAATTATGGAAACAATATATGTTTAACCAGTTTTTAAAACATAGGACTTAAAAAGAGAAAATAGTTTTCTTCAAAGGCTTGATGAGATTTTATATTTCAGGGAATCCAAACAAGGATTCAAGGGAGAAAAATAGAGCAAGAAAGATGTAGACTTACCAAAACAAGGGGAATTTTTCTATCAATTAAAATAATCTACAAATTAAGTAAGAAGCTTTTTTGAAAAATTGGGCTTCCCGTCGATAAGTATTTGGATAGTAGATGGGTATTCATCTCCATTTTGGGGTTGATTTGTAGAGATTGCTGCATTAAAGGTCAATGTCTCCCTATTTTAGAATTCGGTGGGTCTTTGAAGTACACAGAATGATTTAGGTGAGGGAGAGCCTGGATTCATAGACATCTGCTAGGAAATTGCAGGAATATAAGTATAAAGTGATCCAATTTTGGAATAGGGTGATGGTAATGACTGTAGAACAGAAGGATAAAAGAGATATTTCAAAAGAAAAATGAACCGAACTTAGTACATGGCTAGATGGGGAGTATGAATCTAAGAAAAATGCAAAGAATGCCCATCTTTCAAGCTTGAGTGACTCAGCCAACTGTGCAACAGCTAGGAGAAATAGAATCATCACAATGGCGAACAATTCTGGGAAGAAAGATCATGAATTCTATCTTGAACATAGCAAATTTCAAATAAAAGGAGAAGCCCAATAGGGGATGCCTTACAGACTATGGCGAGAGGCAAGCTACTTTCGTTTTCATTTTTTAAATATTTTTGTTATGGCACTTATCACAGTATGTCTGTCATTGAACTGTTTAAATATCAGGCTCCCAGTGGATTCTGAGATTCTTTAAAACAAAGTCAAAAGTTTTATGCATCATTTTATTTAACCTCACCAGCTTTGTGTCTTGCACATATTCAGTAAATATTTTTATACTAGGTTATTTACAGATAAAAATCTGAGTCAAATCCATGTGTAGAAAACTCGAGATAAAACTGAGAAAAAAATAACAAGAAGCTACTTACTGTTTAGAGAAGGGAGGTAAAAAGAGCTGAACCAGGAGCCGTAGAAGGTGAAGAAATGAGAGAACTTGAGATTGTGAATTATTATAAACACTTGAAGATACGGGCTTCAAGATCAAGTACCTAGCTAACTATGAGATCTTGATAATGAGAATGGAGAAAAGGTCTTTGTGTTTTTTTGATAAACGTTTAATTGATGGCTTTCAAGAAGTACTGACACTATTATAAATGGTTCAGAAGTTTCCATTATAAAGAAAATTTATCCTGTGCCCAAGGGATACTTAACAGAGGCAGACAGGCTCACTCCCTGTGAGTCTCTACTTCTTTCTTATACCTGAAACTCTTACTTGCATTTTAGATTGTATTTCACCCTTGCCCTATCTCTTAGTCCATTCCTACTGCTCTAATATGATATAAACTAGGTGATTTATAAATAATAAAAATGCATTTCTCATAGTTCTCCAAGATCAAGGTGCCAGTAGGTTCAGTTTCTGGTAGGGGATTCATTGCTGCTTCCAAGATGGCACTGTGTCCTTGTACCTTAGAACGGCAAAAATTGGGAGACAGGTCTGTGATGCCTCTTTTATAAGTGAATTAATCTCATTCATGAAGTGTGAACCCTCATGACCTAATCACCTCCTAGAGGTTCTACCTTCTAATATCACCACCTTGGTGATTAGGTTTCAGCATATAAACTTTGGAGGGACACGTACATTCAAAAACCATAGCACTCTATTAAATGATGGAAGAAAAAGCCAATAAGCACATTCTTCTGTCTTATTTTCTGTTTTATACATTTGGTGGGTGTCCTGTTTCTCCATTTTGAAGACATAGTCCTTTGGGAATGGAAGAACATTTGCTACTGTGGTACACACAGGCTGGAAATGTGGAGAGGCCGGGCTGGCCACAGTAAGGTTGGATGACATTCACACTAGCATGAAGAGTGAGAACAAACACTCTGCTCTGAGGTCATATTTTTATTTAAAAAAAAAAAAAGGTCAAGCCCTGAGGTGGTCATTGGAGGTTCCAAAATGTGTCTTTTCTTGCCTCCTCCTCCATCATACCACTTTCATTTATCCATTTCTTGCTTGTAGTCACTTCCATTATTTGCATCTTTAGCCCAAATAAATACATATTCCTTCATGTTTTCTGAAGTCCATGATAATGTCAGATAATATTAACCTCCGTGCATTCAGTACAATTGTCCCTTGGTATCCTCAGGGGAATGGTTCTCAGACATCCCTTGGATATCAAAACCCAAAGATGCTCAAGTCCCTGAGGTAAAGTGGTATAGTATTTCCATATAACCTGTGCACATCCTCCTGTACACTTTAAATTATCTCTTGACTACTTATTTTACATAGTATTACTAATTTTACATAGTATTACTAATACTATGTAAATGCTATATAAATAGTTGTATTGTTTAGGGAATAATGACAATAAAAATGTCTACGTGTTTAGTACAGGTGCAATTTTTTAAATATTTTTCATCTGTAGGTGGTTAAATCTATAGACTCAGAACCCAAGAATATGAAGGGCCAATTGAATTTTTTTAATAAACATTACGTGAACACTTGCCATGGTAATTGTGCTAAGAACTCCTGTGAAATACTTGCTGTGTGTATCATTAAGATGCTTTGGACTGCACATCATGGAAAACCCCTACTCAAAGTTGCTTAAGCAAAAAGGAAACATTATTATTTCACATAACAAGAAATTAGTTCCAGAGTGGGTTAATTCAGCAACTCAGGGAGCCAGTTCTGTCCAGTGTTTCAGCTGTGCTCTGTGAACAGCCGTTACAATCCCAGTTGACTTCTGCAGTCACGGGCTTTCCATGCAGATACATCAATGGCCAAAGGAAGAGAAGCCATTTTTTCTTCTGTGTTTCTTTTCATCGGTGAAGACACATTCCCCAGAATCCTCAGCAGTCTTCCCTTTCATGTCATTGCCAAGGTGTGACTCAATCATTGCCAAGACTGAGTCACATGCCCTTTTGTAAAGCAATCACAGGGAGGAGGTATGGCATCACATAGAATGGTTTAGACTGTTGGGGATTTACGTTTGAATCAGTGAATTCTGCCAGCAAGGAAGAATACACCTGCTACATTATATGTCTATCAATGTTGTGTTAGAAGATGAAACAAATCAATGAACAATCTGAGGAATAATACTCATTTATGTCAGCCTTTATATCCTTTATGTTGTTTTTTTGAAGAATGTGTTTGGCCATGCACACTGTAGCATGTTGTCGTAAGCACTCGATGTAACGAGTCATGAGATTTCATATTCAGTGAGGTGGGTGCCAAATGCATATTAGTTCTAAATTTGTATTTCAAAATTGAAACAAATATGTAATTGTTATTGCTACCTTTGGGTGGATTTCATATGATATTAATATAAGCAAAAAGAACACAATCCCGCAAAAGAATGTAAAAATAATACTTCTGTATTTCAGAACAAGAAATAATGTCTTCCATAGACATCATCTTGATAATGTCAAGATGACGTTATAATGTAAAGAACAATGCATAGCATGCATCTATTCAAACTATGAATCATACAATTAAATTTTCAGTGGGTTATATAGATTAGCACTAAGTGATAATGCAATTCAATTTAATTCATGGATTAACGTAAGGTTAATGCTTTATTTGGGGTGAGCGGGGGAAGGATTTTTTTCTCTCCAGAAAGTGTAATCTCTCAGTTTCATCCTCTTCTGTGATGAATTGAGAACAATGTAGCAAATCCTCCTCCTTTACAAAGGTTTGGGCTTTTGTTTTCTGCCTTTCCTAATTTAAAGTAACTTAAATTGGCTTGAATGGAAACTTCCAGGGTATACTCCAGGGAAATAAGGCCAGTTAGACAAACGTGGGCTTAGTGAGACAACTCTGTTTAAGAAGGAAAAAAAAAAAAAAGAAAGAAGGAAAAAAGCTCTGTTTAAGCAGAAAAACAGATTTTGTGGTCTGAAAGACTTGACATTAAATCATAACTCTACTAGTTACTATCTATGTGGATTATTAACACAGCCATGTATTAGTAACACAACCTTTCCGTGGCTTCATTTTCTCTTTTTTAGAGTAGGAAAAAATACTCTATCCATCAGTGTTTTTGTGTGGGAAACAACAGAAACCATCACGAATAACTTACACAAAAAGGGATTTATTAGAAAACTATCCTAGGAGTTACAACATCAGTAAGAGCCTGGTGAAGCAGCCTAAGAATGGGCAGGGAACAAGGAAACACCGGAAGGCCAAGAATTACAAAACTGGAATCTCAGCATGAAACTGGGCCACTGCTATTACCTTGGTTGTTTTAATAAATAACCTCCAATCTACCTGGGAGATTTAAAACCTCATGAAAGAGCTCTCAATTCGCTGAATATATGCCATTATTCCTGCTCCCTAAGTTGCCTGAGACAGAGAAAGGCAATATTTGCCTCATTTGGCTTACATGGTAGAATCTATTTATCTTTAATCCGTCCACCAAGGCTACATACAACAGGGAGGAAGTAATTCTCCAACAGGAAAAGCAGGCTGTGTTTATGAGCATATGTCATTTGATCTTCACAAGAACCCTATAAGGTATTTGAATCTCAGAGAACAGACTTAAAAGGTCAAATAACTGTCCAAAGTCACACAGATAGTAAGTAAAATAGTGGGGCCAGTTTTCAAGTCTAGGTCGATTTGTTCCAAACTGTGTAGTATTTTCAATGATACCACACCATCATCTTTGTGAGAAGAAAAACCTCTAATGTTATTACATCTTGAATTGTATAATACTTCTGCTTGCATTAGTAGTTGCAGGAAACGACAGTCCAAGATAAGGAACTCAGATGGGCTATCTGAACGGTGTTTGAAGTCAGGGAAGTCAGGGTGCGTCTGTTCATAATATAATAGAAGAAGGGATATAGGTAGTTCATGTTACATGGTGACAAGGATATTTGGATAATATAGCTAAAAATTGGATGAAGAATCTCATTCTGTGAGTTACTGAGTGACAATGTGGGTAGAAAGTTATTGCACTGTTTGGAAAAGAACTCTGGGAAATGGAATGATAACTTTGAAGACGATTCAAAAACATTCAGTACCTCAAAGCTGATTTCAGAATCTCAAACTTGAAACAGTTCAGTTGCAAGTCAAATTGCAGAAACTGCTCTGGTCTCATAAGCAGAAAGTGACTTTTTACCAGGCATTAGAGTTGAAAAAATTGTTTTGGAAAGGGCTGTGATAACAGGCTCTAGGCTAACCAGAATTAGCTCCCAGAACACTCTACTTTCTCATCAAGGAAACTACTACTTTGGCCAATATAAAGAAGGTGGATAATTTAGGAAGTCCATCACAAAACTGTTGCCTCTGGAAAAAAGCCTGCTTTAGACTGTTGAGATCAGCAAGCAGTAACCAGCACTGTGAACTTGAGAGCCATACCCATATCTGTAAGAGTCACATGAGCAAAAGGGACCCACACACCACTGCCTCCTTCCCTGTTAAACAAATCTTGAGCATATACATCTGATGTGTGGAATATAAATCACCTCTGGAAATATAATTCCAATGAAGTCTGGGAGTCATTTTTCAGCTTTCCAGCCTCTACAGCACAAGAAAAAACATCAGAAGGTTGTTGGAAAAGCTATCCAGTAAGCTGGTTTATTCTATCTACCTCATGATCGACATGTTTTTAGAAAATGTGTATTTCAAAGAGGAAGAATATAGGATTAATTGTTGCAAATATATTATATTGTAAAGAAAATCAATAAGCCAATAAACTTCACAAATTTAAAGGAAAAGTGCATTTTGCATACAAAAGAAAAGATGTACTCATTTTTACTAAAAAAAATCTAATGAATGCTAGGGTTTGTATGCTTCATAACAAACTACTCATAAGCAAAATTTCTGAGCAAATCTTCATCATTCATAGCTCAGTAATATTTACTCTTCAGCTAGCACATTATTTTCATTTTGAACCATCCTGAGCAGACTTCATATTAGTCAATTTGGCTAATGTTACAAAAATGGAGACAAATAGTGTGGAACCGAGTGTGCAAACTCAAAGAAGCTTGAAAGACCTGGATTATGAGCAAGTAAATGACTCGTGGAATTTAGAATAACAATGTGTAAAAGGCATGAAACTCTGAGACCAAAACAATCAGAGGGGCTACAACTTTAAAGGGTTCAGAGAACAAAGTACACGTCAGGAAAGAGCTCTGGAGTGATGACAGATATTATACTAAAATCATCTGCCTGGGAGACAGCTGTGAGGGAAAGAGGAAAGAAAGTAGCCCCTCAAGAGATGGAGAAAAAGGTGCATCTTCAGATGTTATTATGACATTAGACAAAGTGTTAGTGTGTAGGATTATTCCAGCAAGAACTCCTGATTCTGCTCTGCTGGGCTGTCATGTTGATTACTAGGGATTACATCCTAAATATGTGATGTGGTCTTATAAAGAAAGAAGACTGGATATATCTTTTTCTCATTTTTAAGCAACTTAAGTGGTGCAAAAAATCTTCTATGTATTGTGTCTCTTTCTCTCGGTTTCTTATGTCTCTGTATGGAATAGAATTGCTCAAGATGCTTGCAACTGCTATATCGCCTGCTGTTTCAGACAATCAAGTAAACACAGTTCTCTGCTTGATCAGTGTCTCCAGGGTGTAGTATGGAACACTGTGAGAGGAACAAGTAACTGAAGATTTTAGAGACTGTATGAATTTTAAAAATAATAAGAAAAATAGCCTTGTTAGGTATTACTTACAGTATTAGTATTATTATTAATATCATTTATTGACTTGTTATTCTTGCCAGGAACCATGCTAAGTACTTTACATAAATTAACATCTTTGCTTTTATCTCTAGCTCTTTCCTGGCTTGCATTTAGGAACATAAAATGGCTGATATATCTGTTTAGGACTCCTATAACTGACCCTTAGACAAATATTACATTAAGAATCAACTTTCTAACAGTAGAAGCTAAACTAGCAATAGGAGGATAAAAAGGGTAAGATCTACTTTGTGTTGCAAAGACGATATTTGCACCTAATTATCACCTTGTTTGAATAGGTGCTTACAATAAGTGAACCATCAGCTAAGTTATTAGGAAAGGTGTCCCTCCTGGTCCTTTCATATTCTTCCCAAGTCTAAAGAGATGGGTTGAGTTTTGCCTTCTTCTTTCATCATGAAAGTTCTATGGTGAAAAAAAAAAAGAAAATATTTGCAAAAGACATCAGATGAAGGAATGTTACCCAAAACATGTAAAGAACTCTTAAAACCCAACAATAAAAACACAATCTGATTTTTTTTAATGGGCCTAAGAATTTAACAAACATCTCACCAGAAAAAATATACAGATGTCAAGTAATCACGTGAAAAGATGTTCCACATCATATGTCATCAGGGAAATTCAACTTAAAGCAACAGTGAGATACCACTACACACTTACTAGAATGGCCGAAATCTAGAACACTGACAACACCAAATGCTGAAGAGAATGTGAAGCAACAGGAACTCTTATTCATTCCTGGAACCCTTATTCATTCCTGGTAGACATGCAAAATTGTACAGCCACTTGGGAAGACAGTTTGGCAATTTCTTGTAGAACTAAACATATGATCCAGAAATTTGCACTGCTTGGTATTTACCTTAAGGAGTTGAAAAATTATGTCTGCACAAAATTCTTCACACATATGTTTATAGTAGCTTTATTCATAATTGCAAAAACTTGGAAGCAACCAAGATGTCTTTCAGTAGGTGAATGAATAAATAAACTAATGCATATAAAGACAGTGGAATATTATTCAGCACTTAAAAGAAATATGCTATCAAGCCATGGAAAGACATACAGGATGGTTAATTGCACATTATTAAGTGAAAGAAGACAGTCTGAAAAGGCTACCTACTATGTAATTCCTACTATATGTCATTCTAGAAAAGGCAAAACTATGGAGACAGTAAAAAGGTCAGTGTTTGCCAAGGGTTGGCGAAAGGGAGAGATGAATAGGCAGAGCATAGAGAATTTGGGGACAATGAAAATACTCTGGATGAGACTATAATGGTAGAAACTTATCATTAAGCACTTGTCCAAACCCAGATAGTGTGCAATACCAAGAGCGAACCCTAATGTAAACTGGAGACTCTGGGAGGTAATAATGTGTCAGTGCAAATTCATCAATTGTAACAAATGTACCACTCTGGTGAGGATGTTGATAATTGGGGATTCTATGCATAGGGGACAAGGGGGTATATGGGAAATTCTATGTCTTTCATTCAATTTTTGTTGCAAATCTAAAGCTTTTCTAAAAAGTAAAGTCTATTTTTGAAAAGTTAAAACAATCCAACAAAGTTTTATGATAAAAAAAAAATAAGGCCAAAGGAGAGGAGCATAAGAAATAGGGTGAAATTTGCCTTTGCTCCTTTCTTTACCTCCTCACACACACCATGATCTAAACTAAACAAAGACTAAAATTATCAAGGTCATCATCTCATGGGAATACCCTCAAGCTTGGGGACAATTATTTATTTAGTAACTTTTGTGTCTGCTGTTAGAAAATACTCTGTAGATATTTTTATTAGCCAAAAAAATACTCAAATTATCATCTGCAAATATTAGAGGTTTATTATGTTCTATTCAGTTTCTCATGGAAGTTATAGATAGAGTTTTGTATACGGAAAAATTTGAACCAAATCAGTGTAGTATCACAAAGAGCTCTTAGTGAGTTGGAATTACTTCCTTGTATTTGCATTTTACTCACTGTGATTTTGCAGGTATCACCCACCTTCTGTGGGCCTCAGTTTCTTCATCCCTGTAAAGAAGGAGTTAGACTGGAAGACTTAGATTTATATGATCTTATACGCATGTGCTCAGCCATAAAAGCATGGAAGATTATTAATACTATTGGATAGAGGCTGATAATACATTTTTAAAAGGAAAACCTACATTGTGAATTCAGCAATAAATTATTGTCTTAGAACTTTTCAGTTGCACACACTTTCTAGTAATATTCATTAAATTAAAGGCTATTTGTAAGTTTCCCATATCTTGATTTATTCTAGTCTGAGATTGTTTTCTAAGGGGATAATCTCATTTATGATATTGCCTTTTTAAAGATGTAGAAGCATTATACAGAAAGATAAATTTGTACTGCCAACTAAATGCAAATGATCACTATTTTGAAGGAACACTTTCAAGGCTTTGTTTTATACAGATGCATATGGAGATTCTTATATATTTAAGGGTTACAGGCAATAACAATAAATAAAATTAGTTGACCCTGGAGATGAAAAAAAAAAAGTCTTGCATGAAGGTGAATAATATTCCAATCATACCAGAGGTTAACATCCAGCTGGTATTTTATTCATGTGCCGGAATGTAGTCACTTTTAGAGTGTTCAAAATCATCATGAAAATTGGTGTAGAGAAGCCTATTTGAAAAGCTGTAATAGAATGAAAAGCTGATATTTGCAAACTAGTTCTCAATCAAGGCCTAAAATCCATAGTAGATTAAGTAAAATAAGTAGAATATGGTAATAGTTGATGAGTTTACCTAAAAAACCCATACGGTTTTCAAATTTGTACTCCTCAAGGGCATACCAGTTATTTTCCAGAGAATACAGAAAATAATCTATACATTTTTCACTCTTTGCTTCTAAGGAATAGGAACTAGGTGAAAAAAAAAAACCCTTAGTGAAAATGACATTTTAAAAACCTTTTTAGATACTGCTATTATAGAAATTACTGTTAAATGCTAGGCATTTTCATTTATTTTATGTGTTTTGAAGCCAAAAGCCAGAAAGTCTTAGCTACTTAAAATCAACTACTGACAGTTGCCTTTGAACAGAGATGGAACACACCTGATATCACTGCTGCAATGCTGACTTTCATAATTGTGGGACTCTTTCTTTCTCTGTGAGCCTGAACATAACATTAGACTCTCATTACAGCACACCTGGCAGCCACTACCAATGGATAAGAGTTGGCATGGAAGATAAAACCTATGAGCCACACATGACTTCCAAGTTTGATACCTTTGTATGGATAGATCTACGTACACATACATGCGCACGTACATACACAAATGCCTCATTGGAGTGCAGTTCAGTCATTGTAGCTTAAGCTGTAATACTCACACCATCATCTCTATTATGAATTATTCCATTATCTCCTAAATGGGCCCCATGTTACTGTGCTTGCCCTCATACATTCTATTTCTAACTTTTAAGATATAACTTATATTATGTCATTCCTTTCCTCAGAGCTCTCCAGATGGTCCCCCTTTCACTTAGAGTAAAACAAGTCTACAAAACCCTACATGGTCTCGTACCATCATATTTCTGCCTTCTTTTGCTAGTTCTCTTTGTTTGCCACTCTTCTTCAATCAAACTGGGCTTTGTGCTGTTCCTAGAAAATGCAATGCCAGGTGGACTCTGTCTTGTTGCCTTAAATACACTGGCTGTGCCCCTGTCTGCAACATAACTTCCTCCAAATATCCACATGGCCTCTCACTGACTTCTCCAAGTCTTTGCAAAGATGTCCCCAATGGGTGTGCCCTATCCTGACTATCCACTTTCCAGCTGCATCCCACCTACCATTCTTAATTTCCCATCCCTGATTAATGATTAATTCATTTCTTTATCTCACTTATACAGAATAATTATTGTATTTTAATTGTCTTTGCCCTCCTCCACTAAAATGTGAATTTCATCAAGTTAGTGCTTCATCAATGACTTTGTCCCCAGCACCTAATACAGGCAGTATATAGTTAGGTGTCAATTATTTGCTGAATTAATGCACATTTGGTGCTAATGAATTAATAACACTTAGGCCCACAGGAACTAAGGGAAGTACATATGTGACTCGGGCATTGAGATAAACCTAATAAAAATAACTTCTATTTGCCTTATGCAGTTTGAAGACTTGCTATTTTGAGGCTTTTAAAAGTAATAAATATCAAAACATTGTTATTTCATAATAAACAATGTCAAAATCCTCTAATGACATGAATTCTTATGGAAAATTAAATGAGAATTAAAAATGGAAAAGCAGAACATAAAAAGTATCTTAGTCATATCATTTGATGCTGGGATTTGTTTAAAATAGTGATTGCTTTCTTGACAAGTGTATGTATAAGTATTTTTTAATCAGAAAAGATTTTGTGAGCCGGGAAAACATATTTCTTCACTCTTTTCCACCACCTAACAGTTTGTTCTACTTTGTTTAGAAAGATTATCTGTGGCAGATGTTTTTTTTTGCCTGCTATGTTAAAAAAAATTCTATACATGCTAGATGTTTCTCATCAACTCAGCCCAAAATACCTTTTTGCCACTATTTCCAAAACTAGTTCTTTAATATTAATATAGTTGTGCTTTGGCAACAACAAAGATGAATAGCTATTTGTGGTGTGGGTTTTGTTTCTGTCTTTGACTATTTAGTGTAGAGAGGTATCAGTATGAAGAGTTAACAGTGCTTTAAAAAATAAGCAGGGGTTTAATCTTCATTGCTCTTGTTTCAGTGTTTCATCAATATCAAAAGACCTAGTGCTGGTAATGAGATGGTACATTACTCCCAAAGCTCAGTGGTTTGTGATTTGCTGCAGAAATTGGGCTCCTGGTCTTTAGAATTAGGCTAGTTTCCAAAAACTAAAGTATAGAGAAAGTGAGAAAAATAAAGCTCAGAGAATAAAAAAGAAACAAAGGAAAATTAATACATTTTAAACCAAAGGCATGAATGTAACTTTAGCCTAAAAAGTGACTAAAAAGCATTTCTGCACCAGGCAAACAATAGAAATAAAGGAAGTAAATAACTAAACTAAAAGTTCATATTTTAAAAATAGCATCTCAAAAAATGCTTAAAGTAATAAAATGAGAGAGAGACTAAGAAAATCAGTGCCAAAGATTCTATATCATCTGTTAACAAAAATATTTACAAACTGGTTGTATTTTGCAAGAACATACAATGAATATGCAATACTTACTAAAGTCTTAATTGGTGGAAAAATCTAGACTATTCATATAAAAAATCATGCTCCAAAGAACACCAATTGGCTCAAGAATTTTGTTTTATTTTAATATTCACTAGGTATGGTTCAGTGTTAACATTGTTGCCATTTTAAAGGGGAAAATATGAGGAAGCAAAGAGATTCACATGTATATATACTCAATATATGTGGACAAAGCCAACAGAAGGGTTGCAGTACTCTAAACAATTTAGATCCTGAAAAATCATTGTGGAAAGAGAATGGTTATGGTAGAGAGAAAAGATTACAGTTTTTAAAAGTGTTTGTCTATAGAAGCTAAACCTATCAGTTTTTTTTTTTTTCAGTTCCTTCAAATAGGTGAGCACCAATTGAGCACCCACTATGCCAAGTTGTGGGGAGCTTCTGGAGGAAGGCAGGAAAGGATAGCATGGAAAGGCCTGGGCCTAAGCTTTCCAAAATGCTTTTCCCACTGACCAGCTATGTGACCTCAAGCAAGAGATACATCCATTTCCTTGCCTGGTAAAGGCTTAATAATGGAGTTATGAAATGAAATCATCATATGAAATAAGCAGGCAAAACATTTATAAAGATGCTTATCTTTTAATAAGCATTAGCTATTATATAAAATAAAGGAACTAACATCTAATAGAATCAGACTACAATTTGGATGTGAAAAGTGCAGATCCGACTCAGTACCCAATCTTTACTAGTTACATGATTTTTAGGTGAGTTATTTCACCTCTCTGAGCCCCTGTTTTATTAATTATATACTAGGAATAAGTATTCCTATTTTTCATGGTTCTTTGAGAGAATTAAAGATTAGGTATGTAAGGTATTAGGCATAATTCTTAGTGTGGCCAAGATTTGTAAAATAAGTTATTATTGTAAATATCTCTTGTTTCTCGGAGGGCACAATTCCACTTTTCTGTCAGTGGATTCTGAGTCAGCATAGTGGTATAGATAGAAGTAAGGTCTCTGACAACAGACATCATGTGTTTTAATATTAATACTACGACTTCATTCATTCACTCAGTAAATATGAATTGCTTATCTACTGTGTGCCATCACTGTTCCAAACTTGGAGTACAAAGATTCACGCCCTCATGGAGCTCCCTTTCTAGCAGAAGGGGACAAACAATAAACACAATTACGAAGCAAATCATAGAGAATCTTGGAAGATTATAAATGCTATCTAAGGAAGAGAGATAGAGAAAAGGAGAAAGAGGAAAGGAGGAAGGGTAGTGGACAGAACAAAGGAAGAGGGTTGGGACTTGCAGTTTTCCTTATTAGTTACTTATTACCTAAAACCTTAAGCAAGCTCCTTAACGTCCATGGCCTTAGTTTCTTTGTCTCCAAAATTGGGAAAATAATATTGCCAAATTCACAGGATTGTTTTGAGGCTTTAATGAATTTCTCCAAGTAAAGAACATACAGCAATGTCTGGCACATAGTAAACATTCAGTAGGTATTGGCTATTATTATTACTATTGTTATCAGGAGTTAGAGAAATATGGCCACTGTAATTATGTGGGTTGGCTGAAATGTAATTTGTCAACTTCATTGTTTTCAGGCTATACTAATTATCCAATTTCCACTGCTTCAAAGCCTTAAAATATTTACAAGTGAGCCCTCCATGAAAATTTCATAACCAAGTAAAATTTATATGAATCACATAAAAGAAGTGCAAGTACTTAAAGCATGCTAAACAATTGTGTAGTTGTGATTTATTTACAGGCAAGCAATCACGGAACTACTCAGAAACTTTAATAAGCAACAACACCACAGCAGATAACAAAATCGATAACAATATTAATTGCATATTGGCAGGGAAAAAAGATTCCCTACAAACCAGAAGCTCTGATTTTCTCATGAATGAGAGAATACAAATAGTTTAAAGTATATCTAATACCTATAAAGATTTTATGCAAGAGATGTTTCAGCCATAACTCAGTTGGACTGGGATTGGTGCGAAAACAGTTTCCCAGAAGCAAAGTTTTCTCCCTTAAGCGTATATTTGCCTTAATTTCCCATCACAATGTAGGACTGGGTGCCAGAAGGACCTAATAGAAATGAATAAATAACACCTAGATTCCTATTAAATATTTAGCCTGTCTGGAAGAGAAAACAGGCAAGTGGGACATACTTTTATAATGACTTTTTTCTACTGATTGATTCTACTGGATAGTGAATTTATTTGGATTATATCCAACCAGCTAAAATGGGATGCTGCTTTTCTGATTTGTTTTTTCAGTCCCCTGTCAGGGTATTGCTGTAGTGCGTAAGTAAGAGAGATGCAGCAGGTGAAGCAAGGAGTAGACAAGAATAAGTCAGTAGGAAACGAATCTAGGACGCCAAAAAAGCACAATGAAAAACATCAGTGCTGCATCAACTGATGAGCACAGCTAATCAGCCCTCGGGATAAGTTAAGATTTGTAAATTCATAAAGCCTGGTGAGGTTCTTTATGCTATTTCTATAAAGGTAAAGTGAGGCCGGGCGCGATGGCTCACACCTGTAATCCCAGCACTTTGGGAGGCAGAGGCGGGTGGATCATGAGGTCAGGTAATCGAGACAATCCTGGCTAACACGGTGAAACCCCGTCTTTACTAAAAATACAAAAAATTAGCTGGGCGTGGTGGCGGGTGCCTGTAGTCCCAGCTACTCGGGAGGCTGAGGCAGGAGAATGGCATCAACCCGGGAGGCAGAGCTTGCAGTGAGCCAAGATAGCGCCACTGCACTCCAGCCTGGGTGAAAGAGCAAGACTCCATCTCAAAAAAAAAAAAAAATAGGTAAAGTGAAATGTTCATTTCTGCCTAATTCATATGGGAAAAAAACATTTTATTAATAAAGTAATATACTTATGTTGCACATTGTATAAATTTTAAGCAGTGGTTTGTGAGACGGTAATGACTATACATTTAAGTGTCAGATGAAACCTTAAAATGGCCTAAGAAAAGGAATATATTGTCTGTGTAACTGCAAAGACCAGAGGCACTGGATTCAGGTGCGGTTTGATCTAACTGCTCATACAGTGTCACTCTATGTGTCACTGTAACATTTTTTTTTCCCTATCTATCATCCATGGTATCAGCTTCATCTCAGGCACCACTACTAACACACAAAAACTCTAATTCTGTCTCCATAGTAGCAAAATAATAACCCAGTTACAGGCCTCCCATTCTGACACAGTACCACTGGGGGAAAGCAAGAGGGGAAGAGTATTGCTTCTAGATTCTCCTACAGATATTGTGGGACTTGCTTTCGTTCTGTGACCTGAATTAGTTCATTAACTATTTATTATGTCCAGAGGAATAGGATATGCTGATGTGTTAAGTCAGGCAGGGGACCATTCCTACCTAAACTAAGAACAGAAGAGTGCAGTGTCCAAATAAAAATATCAAGATGTTGTGGGCAACAGAGAAAGAAACGGCCACAAGAAGGCCAAAGAAAAGAAAAATCCTTTTCAAGGTCTTAACCTATCAACTACAAAAAATGTTGTTTTGTATGATAGTGGAGAGTGTCAGTGTATTCACAAATAATTATTGTGACTGTGAACTGTTTCTCATGAGGCTGGAAAAGAGGGTCTGTGCCAGACGATAAAATGCCTTAAATTTCATGCCAAGGATCTGAGGTTTTGCACTTGCTGTTGGGGATTTTGAAGGATTTTAATCAAGAGAATACTATGTTTAGCGTTTACGTATTTTAGAACAGTCCCAGTATTATTATTCGATACACACATGTGTACACAGACACACCAGTAACTGTGTCTTTTAATAGCAAAATCAATGGTATGAGGGAGTGTCATTTCCTACAGAACAAAGTAGAATGGAACAAAAGAGAAAGACATATATTCATCTTGGGAAAAAGACATACATTCACCTATGAAAAAACAATTAAACAGAGACAATCTTTGGCTTATTGGGAAAGAAAACACTGATAAAGTAATACAAGAAAAGTACAAGATCATAGCATTTTTTTATTCCTCATTCCCTCAGGCTTCCTACAGGTTTTAAGCTTTATGTATATATTTTTTTAAAAAATCCAAGAGTGAAGTATTGTTGTCTGACTATTAAGATATCTGCTCAAGTCTCTTTGTAAGTAATTTGATCTTTGTAAGATCAAAGGCCAAAATGTACACAGAAAACAACTATAATGAAGCAGCAATAATCTACTAAGTGAACATAAGGCCTCAAACAAAAGGGCCACGGAGTTTCAAGCAAGAGATTTACCTTCTACAAACCCACTCTTTCTTTAAAGCACCCCGCTGCCCATCTAACATCAACCACAGCTAACTAAACTAAAGCAATTGGATGCTTTTTCTCCTCAATTCAGTAGACATGACTAAGTAAAAGGTGAAAGAGGAAGTCCCAGCAAAGCAGAGAAGGTAGCAGGCAGCCATGCTGCAGGCATAAACAGTACTGATGGAAGGCAAGAATCATGGACTCAGGAGGAGGTGAGAGTCAAGAAATGTTAACTCGCCTTCAGCACCCTAGCAGTCTCATGGGAGACAATTAACGCAATGTCACCAAAAGCAGATGTCAGCCTTTGACCAGTCCCTGTGAAAGGCGAAAAAATAGCTTTTCATACATAGTTATCAAAAAAAACCTGCTGAACAAAAGCATCTGCCAAAGTTTCTGCCATAAAGGTGGATTTCCAGTGAAAGTCAACAAAATTACTGGTAAAACACATATAAAAGTAGTCTTTGAACTATCTGCCAGTTACCTTGTATTATCAATATTAAGGAAGGTTGCCTTTTTTAAAACACTTTAAACTGCACTGGTTAAGCAATTTTTAAATATGTGGACTATTCATCAAAATACTTGATTAGAATTAAAATTGATTTGTAGACAATATTCTTCTCCATGTACACATGAAGTGTATAATCAACAATACTTTTCCTTTGTAGACAAGCTATGGTAAGAAATATAAACTTATAATTGCATGCCTTATTTTTATTTTACCTGGTATAACTTTGGATGGTTTCCAAAACCATCTTCAGTTTTGGCAATTTGCTAGAAGGACTCACACAAATTGAAATCTATTGTACTCCTGGTTATACTTTATTGCAGCTAAACAGTACACATTAAAATCAGCCAAAAGAAGATGGGCAGAGTTCAGGAAAGTTGCAAACATGGAGCTTCCATTGTCTACCTAGTGGTCCCGGTATTAATATATAACATGTAGTCCCAGTATTAATATGTAATAACATTCTTGGAGTATTGCCAGATGAGGGAAGCTCTCCTGAACCTCAGCGTCCACAGCCTTTATTGAGGCTCCATCATGTAGACACAGTTGGCCACCTAAATGTCTGATCTGTTTTCAGACCCTCAGGAGGTCCAGCTGATACCCTGTGATTTGAAGCCCACAGCCTAAATCACATGGTTGTTGTGGCTTAAAGCTCCTACCCCACACGTTACTATCTGGCTGGCCTAAGGCCCCCAGGCAAACAAAGATTATCTTATTAAGCATCACACTCCAGGACTTCAAGATTACCTCCCAGAAGCCAAGTTCAAAGGTCAGACCTCTCCTTGGAAAAGGTTAATTATTTACACACCAGATAAAATGTGAATAGTCATATATTGTTTATTTTATTGATTTTAATTTTTGTTGTCAAAAATGACAGTTGGAGGTAGAAAGGAAAGATGCAAGTCAAGAAATAATTCTACAATCTTTTAAAGCTTCATAGTCTTCAACTTCTTTCTTTCCTGCTGTTTAGTTATAATATGATCAGATAACTCATATTTTCTTTAGATAAACCAGGTTGATATCAGGAAAGATTGATGAGATTAATTTTATTTTTAAAAAATGACACATATTAAGAGTATTTAAGTGTTCTTTAAAGAAAAATGTAAAAGGAAGAAAAAAACCACATCAGAAAACCATCTTACCACAATCTCTAGGCAGAATTCTCAAAAGATAAATCAAGTTTATAAACACCAAGCACATGTTACTATGATAAGAGTCTAAGTTTTATATATCAAAGCCTAAATGCTTTATACAAGTGAACATCAATGAAATAAATAATTACTGAAGATATTATAGTCTCTAGAAAAAAATGAGAATAAAATGTAGCATTAAATTATTAGAATATAAATTAAATAAGTTAGATAATAAATTTTTGCCAGAGAGAAGGAATATAAGCTGTTAATTGACCTAAATTTTAAGCTGAGATTAGTTCCTTAATCCAATAAAGAATAATGTTTTTTTCCTAAAGATCTTCTTAGGAATGTTTCATTCTGGCTTAAGCAAATATCTGTGAAATCTCTCATGCTACTTCTAAATTTTTTAAATGAACACTGTACTCAGATATGTTAAAATTGTGGCTATGGCTTTTGTTGCTGTTTTAACTTCTATAATTTTGACCAAAAGCTTAAATGGGAGAATATTATTAATAACATATATTGCACACACATGAAAAAAATTAGTTACATATTGTTAGCATACAAATATATCAAGTATGTTTTATTATCACAAAAATCTCAGATTAACATAACTAATTCTTTATATTTCCTTCTTATTTGGAAGAGGTATCTTTTGTGACATAAACTTTGAATATTTTGCAAACATCCTTTTAACTTATTTGAAGAAGTGCCTATTATTCAATGGGGTTTAAATCACATTTTTCAAATACTCAATAGCCATGTATGGAAAATAATATACTTTCATTTTTTAAAAAACATGTTATTCAATTATTCAGAGAAGTCCATGAATAATATAGTAAAATGCATATCTGCACCAATCAGGCTTAGTGAATGTTAATGTTTGCTATTATTTGCTTCCAGTCTCTTTTTCTGGTAGAGTTGAAGTCCCCATTATCCTAGTCTCCTACACCGTCCCATCCTGAATTAGGGTGTATTTTTTCTAACCATGTTTATATGTATCCATAAAGAATATGTATTTTAAGATAGATGCTGTGTTTTTAAATTTTACATGTTCTTTTCTGTTTATTTCTTACCTGACCCTTGTTGAATTTCTAACTTTTTATTTCAAATATTTTCTCTGTTTATGTGGAAGCTATAGATTTCATATTTCTATTCTTTTAGTGGTTTCTCTTACATTTGAGCATGCAATGTTAACTACAAATTTTTCTAACAAAGTTTAAATAAGTATATTCAGTAACCTCTTCCCAAGCAAGATGGAAAACCTAGTATGGTTTATTTATTGTTTTTTGTTTTTTTTTTTTTTGAGATAGAGTCTTGCTCCACCACCCAGGCTTGAGTGCAGTGGTACAATTTGGCTCACTGCAACCTCTGCCTACAATGTTCAAGCAATTTTCCTGCCTCAGCCTCCCAAGTAGCTGGGATTATAGGCACCTGATACCACGCCTGGCTAATTTGTGTGTGTGTGTGTGTGTGTGTGTGTATTGTTAGTAGAGATGGGGTTTTGCCATGTTGGCCAGACTCATCTCGAACTCTTGACCTCAAGTGATCCAGCCACCTCAGTCTCCCAAAAGTGCTGGGATTACAGGCATGAGCCACCCCTCTTGGCCCTGAACAATTTCTTCTCTCATTGTCACATATAGACACAGTCTTCCTCATGCTGTTTTAAATTTTTATTTTGCCGTTGTAATCACACACGCACACACACATTTTCTTGTTTTCTTTATTTATTCCACGGTTAATTAACTTTATGAAAATAAACCACTTTCTGTGTTCCCCATTGTTTCTTTCACCTTCCCTCTGGGTTAACTTTTCTTTCTGTTAATAAATATTTTTAGTTTCTTTCAGGGCAAGTCTGTGGGTGACAAACTTTCTTACCCTAGGTATGCCTGGAAATTTGTCCAGGATTTTTGAATGACAGTTGTGTTAACCCAGTAGGTTGAACTGTCAAAGAGCACTTCTGCACATTATAGATCTTACCCAGTGCCAAACTTTATTAATGATTCAAAAGGTACAGGCAAGCAGCAGGTTCAGGCAAGACATTTATTTCCAGCAAGAACTAAAGACCAAATGCAGCTTCCAAAAATTTTTTTTCTTACTTTGGGATGTGTTTTCATTTCTGATACACAGAATAGTATTAAGCAATATATGCAGACTAGTCACAAAGGAAGCCATTAGGAATTTGGAGCTCTTTTGTTTTATACTCTGATAATTACAGGGGTAGGGGAATATTTTGATGACTACCACCCACTGCCCCCCATTCTCCAAAAAAGCCATGCCCCGTACATCCATAAGGTCCAGGCTCACTGAAAATAAGAAATCTAGTTACAACAAATATATCCTACAAAATATATGTTCTCAATAAAGACTCTCTATCTGTGGTAAATACTATTTTTATACTGCATAGAGGTCTGTTGAAGGTCTTTGGCATGGTTATAAGGAAGTACACCGAGGGTCATTCATTTTCCCTGGATGGCCTCCATAAAAAAGATCGAGTTGCAGGTATAGTGCTAACTCTTTTACTCCCAGTTGTTTTATGATATGTAGAATTCTGGGTTGACAGGTTCATTGGTTGATTTTTCCCTCACTACTTTGAAGCTATAATTCCATTATCTTCTGACATCCACTAGTTGCCAATGAGAAATTTGCTGTCATTCTAATTGTCGTTCCCTTTTAGGTAATCCATGCCCTATTTCTGTTAGCTTTTAAGATCTTCTTCTTATACTTCTTTGCAAGTTCATTACAATGTTATAAAATATGTAAATATTTAATGTCATTTATTCTGACTGCTATTGAATGTGCACTTTCTTTTCTTATTATTATTATACTTTAGGTTTTAGGGTATATGTGCACAATGTGCAGGTTTGTTACATATGTATCCATGTGCCATGTTGTTTTCCTGCACCCATTAACTCATCATTTAGCATTAGGTATATCTCCTAATGCTGTCACTACCCCCTCCCCCCACCCGACAATAGTCCCCGGCATGTGATGTTCCCCTTCCTGTGTCCATGAGTTCTCATTGTTCAATTCCCACCTATGAGTGAGAACATGCGGTGTTTGGTTTTTTGTCCTTGAGATAGTTTACTGAGAATGATGTTTTCCAGTTTCATCCATGTCCCTACAAAGGACATGAACTCATCATTTTTTATGGCTGCATAGTATTCCATGGTGTATATGTGCCACATCCTCTTAATCCAGTCTATCGTTGTTGGACATTTGGGTTGGTTCCAAGTCTTTGCTATTGTCAGTAGTGCCGCAATAAACATACGTGTGCATGTGTCTTTATAGCAGCATGATTTATAGCCCTTTGGGTATATACCCAGTAATGGGATGGCTGGGTCAAATGGTATTTCTAGTTCTAGATCCCTGAGGAATCACCACACTGACTTCCACAATGGTTGAACTAGT
>NW_026652280.1:154472101-154626326 GCF_009828535.3 Hylobates moloch
GTTTAAGTCCCTTTGTAGGTCACTCAGGACTTGCTTTATGAATCTGGGTGCTCCTGTGTTGGGTGCATATATATTTAGGATAGTTAGCTCTTCTTGTTGAATTGATCCCTTTACCATTATGTAATGGCCTTGTCTCTTTTGATCTTTGTTGGTTTAAAGTCTATTTTATCAGAGACTAGGATTGCAACCCCTGCCTTTTTTTGTTTTCCATTTGCTTGACAGGTCTTCCTCCATCCCTTTATTTTGAGTCTATGTGTGTCTCTGCACATGAGATGGGTTTCCTGAATACAGCACACTGATGGGTCTTGGCTCCTTATCCAGTTTGCCAGTCTGTGTCTTTTAATTGGAGCATTTAGCCCGTTTGAATTTAAATATTGTTATGTGTGAATTTGATCCTGTCATTATGACGTTAGTTGGTTATTTTCCTCGTTAGTTGATGCAGTTTCTTCCTAGCCTCGATGGTCTTTACAATTTGGCATGTTTTTATAGGGGCTGGTACCGGTTGTTCCTTTCCATGTTTAGTGCTTCCTTCACGTGCTCTTTTAGGGCAGGCCTGGTGGTGACAAAATCACTCAGCATTTGCTTGTCTGTAAAGTATTTTATTTCACCTTCACTTATGACGCTTAGTTTGGCTGGATATGAAATTCTGGGTTGAAAATTCTTTTCTTTAAGAATGTTGAATATAGGCCCCCACTCTCTTCTGGCTTGTAGAATTTTTACCGAGAGATCAGCTCTTAGTCTGATGGGCTTTCCTTTGTGGGTAACCCAACCTTTCTCTCTGGCTGCCCTTAACATTTTTTCCTTCATTTCAACTTTGGTGAATCTGACAATTATGTGTCTTGGAGTTGCTCTTCTCGAGTAGTATCTTTGTGGCGTTCTCTGTATTTCCTGAATCTGAATGTTGGCCTGCCTTGCTAGATTGGGGAAGTTCTGGATAATATCTTGCAGAGTGTTTTCCAACTTGGTTCCATTCTCCCCATCATTTTCAGGCACACCAATCAGACCTAGGTTTGGTCTTTTCACATACTCCCAAGTTTCTTGGAGGCTTTGTTCATTTCTTTTTATTCTTTTTTCTCTAAACTTCCCTTCTTGCTTCATTTCATTCATTTCGTCTTCCATCACTGATACCCTTTCTTCCAGTTGATTGCATCGGCTACCGAGTCTTCTGCAATCTTCACGTAGTTCTCGAAACTTGGCTTTCAGCTCCATCAGCTCCTTTAAGCCCTTCTCTCCATTGGTTATTCTAGTTAGCCATTCGTCTAATTTTTTTTCAAAGTTTTTAACTTCTTTGCTATTGTTTTGAGTTTCCTCCCATAGCTTGGAGTAGTTTGATCGTCTGAAGCCTTCTTCTCTCAACTAGTCAAAGTCATTCTCCGTCCAGCTTTGTTCCATTGCTGGTGAGGAACTGCGTTCCTTTGGAGGAGGAGAGGTGCTCTGCTTTTTAGAGTTTCCAGTTTTTCTGCTCTGTTTTTTCCCCATCTTTGTGGTTTTACCTACTTTTGGTCTTTGATGATGGTGATGTACAGATGGGTTTTTGGTGTGGATGTCCTTTCTGTTTGTTAGTTTTCCTTCTACCAGACAGGACCCTCAGCTGCAGGTCTGTTGGAGTTTGCTAGAGGTCCACTCCAGACCCTGTATGGCTGGGTGTCAGCAGCGGTGGCTGCAGAACAGCAGATTTTCGTGAGACCACAAATTCAGCTGTCTGATAGTTCCTCTGGAAGTTTTGTCTCAGAGGAGTACCTGGCCGAGTGAGGTGTCAGTGTGTCCCTACTGGGGGGTGCCTCCCCGTTAGGCTGCTCGGGTGTCAGGGACCCACTTTAGGAGGCAGTCTGTCTGTTCTCAGATCTCCAGCTGCGTGCTGGGAGAACCACTAGTTCTCTTCAAAGCTGTCAGTCAGACAGGGACATTTAAGTCTGCAGAGGTTCCTGCTGACTTTTTGTTTGTCTGTGCCCTGCCCCCAGAGGTGGCGCCTACAGAGGCAGGCAGGCCTCCTTGAGCTGTGGTGGGCTCCACCCAGTTCGAGCTTCCTGGCTGCTTTGTTTACCTAAGCAAGCTTGGGCAATGGCGGGTGCCCCTCCCCCAGGCTCGCTGCAGCCTTGCAGTTTGATCTCAGACTGCTGTGCTAGCAATCAGTGAGACTCCGTGGGCATAGGACCCCCCGAGCCAGGTGTGGGACACAATCTCCTTGTGTGCCGTTTTCCAGGCCCGTTGGAAAAGCACAGTATTGGGGTGGGACTGACCCAAATTTCCAGGTGCCGTCTGTTACCCCTTTCTTTGACTAGGAAAGGGAACTCCCTGACCCCTTGCGCTTCCCGAGTGAGGCAATGCCTCGCCCTGCTTCAGCTCGCGCACAGTGTGCTGCACCGGCTATCCTGCACCCACTGTTTGGCACTCCCTAGTGAGATGAACCTGGTACCTTAAATGGAGATGCAGAAATCACCCGTCTTCTGTGTCGCTCAGGCTGGGAGCTGTAGACCGGAGCTGTTCCTATTCGGCCATCTTGGCTCCCTCTCTGAATGTGTACTTTCAATCTTAGTACTTATATGTTTAACTCTGGGAAAGTCTCAACTGTTATCTTATCAGGTATTACTTTCCTGTTATTCCATTTTCTTCTGGTGAAATTTTAGACAATTGCTAAAGCCTTTCAAACTACCCTCTGTTTTTCTTAACTACACATATGTTCAGGTACATACGTTTTTAAAATTATTTTATCACTTTCACTCTGAATTTCTCTCATGGTTCACTTTTTTCTGTCCCATTGTTTCATTGTTAACTTTATCCCATCTTTAGTCTTTTAATTTTTCAGTGTTAGAACATCCGATTATTTTATATTTACACTTTTATATAATATTTTATATTTATACTTTTAATTTTATTTCTGCCTATTTATGTTTTATCATTTATTTTTACTTTATTGAATGGATGTCTAAGTGATACCTGGGTCTGAATTCTCACTGAGAGAATTTAAACATACTCTCTTCTCATGTATCCAAATGAAGCAAAAATAGATTTTGTTTCTCACCACCATCTCTCATACAGTGTAAGGATAGACGGTCTGATGCATCACCTTTTCTAAACAAATAGAGACCAAGGGAAGTTCTATAGATCAGTCAGGTTGGTTGTTAGTGCCTGGAAAGATAATGGAGCTGTAGATAAATCAAGTTGCTTCCAATTTTCAAGTCCCTAAAATATCTTGGAGTACTAAGAAAAAATCAATATGTCTTTATGAGACACAAGTCCCGGTAGCCCCATTGAATTTCATCTTTCATACCAAAATCATGATCCTGGAGGGTGGAGAATCCAAAAGTTCATATATCGAGATTTCAGTAAGGCTGTATTTAGGCAGGCCTGTCAATAAACAGTGGAAGAAAGGTACAAGTGAAAACTCTAGTTTGTAAATATCTCCAAATTAGGAAAAAATGATAGCCAGTCAGACAATTTTGTAGTAGACATATTTCTGTTTCAATCAATACCATTCCATTATGTTAGCCAATATCCCTTCCATCTCTTACTACTTCTGTCACTGCCTGTACAGACTCAATGATCTTAAAGTAAAAAGACTCAAAGAGATCGTAGAGATCATCCAGTCTCAAATATTTAGTTGTATATTTCCCATAAATGTTGGTTCTAGTGAAAACTAAACTGAAAGGGGATTTCAGTATGAGAGAACAACATGTGATCAGAAGACTTTTGATGATTGCAAGAGATTAGAAGTTTGCCCAGAAAGTCCAGAACACAGGGGAGGTAAAAGGGAAGAATAGAGAATAAGATAAGAAAGACAGCTGGGTTCAGCCTCTGGAAGATTAGGAATGCCAGACTGAGAAGGAATACCAGGACATTGTTCTTTTGGGAAGAAGGGACTGTGGAATACTGGCTCCTCAAATGTCACTGACACAATCTGTTGATAAAGACAGTGCTGAGTTTGTGGCTTTTCTAGGTAACGTAGGAGACTGCCTTAACTGATTTGGTATTGTTTTGGGCAGGGAAGTTAAGGTCAGATTTTATTGAGCACCTAATATTTGATTACAAGTACATCTTTTTTTTTTTTTTTTTTTTAAGACAGAGTCTCACTCTGTCAACCCAGGCTGGAGTCCTGTGGCTCACGGCATCTTCTGCTTCCTGGGTTCAAACAATTCTCTGGACTCAGCCTCCTGAGTAACTGGGACTACAGGCACGTGCTACCACACCTGGCTAATTTTTGTATTTTTAGTAGAGATGGGGTTTCACCATGTTGGCCAGGCTAGTTTTGAACTCCCAACCTCAGGTGATCTGGCTGCCAAGGCCTCTCAAAGTGCTGGGATTACAGGCATGAGCCAAGGTGCATCTTTAAATGTGGGACTTGGTTAGAATTAGTTAAGAATCACAATATAATAATTTAAGATTGCTGAACATAGCAAGAGAATATTTTGAGGATTTTGAGATGAGGAGTTCAAAAAGTCTTAGGACATAAACCATTGATGTTTTACTGAAGAGCTGATGTGTCCCTGTAATGAACAATACATTTAATTTATTTATTGGGCAAGAGTCTTCTTATGTTAATAAAGACAATGGGATAGTAATGTCACATTACTATAGCTAGTAAGCTGTGTAGGAATTGATTCTTGAGCAGGAATATAACTTGATGAGAATTGTGTTTTATAAAGATTTTTCCAGCATTTATGAATGGAATAAAAAGATATGTGATAGACAGAAAACAGCATTAGCTGGGAAGTTGTTAGCAATAGCAATTAGTAAATGTGCCTGAATATATTAAACAAAATGAGGAGAGAAGCAAAAGGGAAATCAAAGAAAAATAAACAGCTGGGTGGGTTGGTAGTGGTAGCATGAGGGAAAGTTAAAGTATATCAGTTAGAAATTCAGGATGTTGAATTTTAAATCTGAATGACTATAGCTGATTCTTCTAACAGAAGCAGATCCTTCTCGCATCTTGTATGACATTTGCACTTTTCGTTACACATTGTTTGAACACTGCCTGTATGCTTCTTAACCCTGGCTGCAAAATAGAATGCAAAAATACCAAGGCCTGGCCCTACTACAGAACAGTTGAACCTGCACATAAAATTGACAAGGATCAGGCAGTAAAAGCACTCATCTCTCAAAAACTCTCTCTGTAGCAGTAGTCATATGAAGTCTGAACATACATTCAAGAGATATATCCTTAAGTTACATTCTCTCTAAAAACAAGTATATAATTCATAAATATCATTAAAGAAGGAGGATGCTAAATTTTCATTGTTTATATTAGTGTTTAATGAAAACTCTTTTAGGAATGTCCTAGCCTAACAGTGTTTCATGGCATTCACGTAAAAGATCAACATTGAGAGGCATATTATCAATGACCACTCCTTAAGCTACAAAGTACTTAAAACACATACAAAGGGTTGCATTTTGTGAAGTCAGTATCTGTAATAAACATGCAAAAAATAAATAACTTCTATAGTAGGGAAAAAAAAAGATAGGATCTGGGCCTCAGAATTCCTCAAAAGCTGCCCAGGTGATGCTGATGCATTCTGAGTATATAGACCCTACAGAAGAACACTAAGGTCTAATGTTTGGCCCTTGACTTCAAGAAACGTAGACCTTGGTTGGAAAAAAGATATGACCAATAAGGACCACAGTCCCTTTATTTCACACAAACATTTGATATGGCCAAGCCTTTCAGGACTATCTGAGAGGAGGAGGACTAAAAAGACTTTACTTTTCAGTTTAAAAATAAAATTACATGTGTCCATATTTTGTAATTTTGGTTAACATATCTGCTCTTTGTTGGTGTAGGGAAAAGAAAGAGAGATCAGACTGTCACTGTGTCTATGTAGAAAGGGAAGACATGAGACACTCCATTTTGAAAAAGACCTGTACTTTAAACAATTGCTTTGCTTAGATGTTGTTAATTTGGAGCTTTGCCCCAGCCACTTTGTCCCAACTTGGAGCTCACAAAAACATGTGTTGTATAAAATCAAGGTTTAAGGGATCCAGGGCTGTGCAGGATGTGCCTTGTTAACAAAATGTTTACAAGCAGTATACTTGGTAAAAGTCATCACCATTCTCTAGTCTCAATAAACCAGGGACACAATGCACTGCGGAAAGCCGCAGGGACCTCTGTCCTTGAAAGCGGCGTATTGTCCAAGGTTTCTCCCCATGTGATGGTCTGAAATATGGCCTCGTGGGAAGGGAAAGACCTGACGTCCCCCAGCCCAACACCCATAAAGGGTCTGTGCTGAGGTGGATTAGTGAAAGGGGAAAGCCTCTTGCAGGTGAGATAGAGGAAGGCCACTGTCTCTTGCCTGCCCCTGGGAACGGAATGTCTCAGTATAAAACCCGATTGTACATTTGTTCAACTCTGAGATAGGAGAAAAGCTGCCCTGTGGTGGGAGGTGAGACATGTTTGCAGCAATGCTGCCTTGTTATTCTTTACTCCACTGAGATGTCTGTGTGGAGAGAAACATAAATCTAGCCTACGTGCACGTCCAGGCATAGCACCTTCCTTTGAACTTAATTAAGATATAGATTCTTTTGCTCACATGTTTTTTGTTGACCTTCTCCTTATTATCACCCTGCTCTCCTACTACATTCCTTTTTGCTGAAATAATGAAAATAATAATCAATAAAAACTGAGGGAACTCAGAGGCCGGTGCCGGTGCAGGTCCTTGGTGTGCTGAGTGCCGGTCCCCTGGACCCACTGTTGTTTCTCTATACTTTTTGTCTTACTTCTTGTCTCCGTCTCTCGTTCCACCCGACTAGAAATACCCACAGGTGTGGAGGGGCAGGCCACCCCTTCAGTTGGGTTATATTAACAAAGGATAGTCACCACTACTTCAGTGTGGAAAAAGACCAACTCTACTTTTATATACAGTGATTACTGAATTAACTTAGCATGCTTGACTTGAGCCTCTCAGAGACCTACTACCTTTTTAATAATTTGTGGATACAAAAATTAATATATTTTAATATCTACGTTTTCACCAGATATACCCTTCTTTAGAGAAAGATCTATGATCTCTGCTATTTCCTCAGTAATTCATAAGTTGTCCCTTTCACTCTGTCCCAGGCTATCTCTGATTGTGTTAACCAGGCTGCAGACAAGGTCTCAGCTGGGTCTGAGATGATGTAAGTGCTTCTGATGAAAGGGCTTTTTCCCCAAGATAATCCTAATTCAGCTTATTGCTTTTCATTTGCAGCCCCCTATTTTCCTGTAGATATAAATTCAACTGGAAGATTTTCTCTGCTCAAAAAGTTAAACATCTGTTCATGAAAAATGACCAGAAGTAAAGTACTTATTAGAATTTAATTACAGAGCAAATTATGTTTTTTTAATAGTTTACAATGTGATCCTGCTTACTAAAAGTGGTGCGCTCTATTTTACAAATTTCAACTTTATCCCTATGCAACAACCAAATTATCTTAATGGGTGTCCAAGTGACAAATTAGATGAATGCCTTCCCTCTGAGTAATTTTCTGATAAAGACACATCGTTTAGTTGCAAGATGACAAACTATGTGTTCAAAGTGACAAATCGTTTAATTAAAATTTACAAGCGGTTAAATACTGTTTGACCCAAATGGAGGCTGTTATCATGAATCAATTTCAAAGGAGGAACAGGCTTTTCAGAAAAATCAATCCCAAATAACTATAGCACTTTGAACATATTGTACAACCTCTTTACGATGTTTTTGAACACCTCTTCAGGTTAGCGGCAGTTTTTACCTGGTTCAAACAGAATTTCAATCTAGTTGAAAAGAATTTGAGAGTTTTACTTAGTACTTAAACTCTATTCAGTTTCATGAATATTTAATATCACGTTCAATGTTCAAGCAAAATGCTCTTCTATCTTAAGAGAAAATAGCTAAAATTTTGATGAGTTATGGCTTTTTATTGCATATACAGGCCAATGGAAATTGCAATCATCTTTCATGAAAAGGCTGGGTAGTTTTTATTGTTTGAGAATAAGAGTGGCCATTACATTTACTTACTAATACAGTAAATGTAAAATTGCTTAAGTAACATGCTTTATTATTTATGCTGCCAACCACATAATGTGAGGGTAGTTTCATAAAAAATATAAATTAGAGAAATTTCACATGCCAGCAGGCTGTAGATCTGTTTTATGGCTCTGACTTAGCAGGTGCCCTTCTATTTTAGTTGTGCCCTGTAATGAAGTACATATTTAAGCAGTATTGAAATTCAGATAAAAATATGATGTGTGTGAGGAAAGTCAGTTGCTTTCCCCAGTGATGCTGTACTTCACAAGCTCCATCATTAGTAATTAGTGACTTGGGACTCTTTTCATCAATTCAACTCAGCTTTTTGCTCATCTAATTCCATGCCAAGGTTGATAAGGTCTCAGAAAACATATTTGCATGATTTCAGTAGTGGTACTTTTATTGGTGGATTCATCAGATATGCAAGACTCACCTATGAATAAGAAAATTCATTAACAGTTAGAGTTAGACACAGCTCACAGCACTACTGACTTAACTAACAAAATAATTCAAAAGACCAATGAAACATCAAAATAATCATCTAAATATATATACTATTTCTTTCCCCAAAGACATTAAATTTGGTTTAAGGAAAAGGCAAATGATACTGTTGGATCATTTTAAGTTGTTAATATTATATTTGTATAATATTATTTTGAATAATTTGAATCTACTTTTATCTGCCTCTATTTTATTGTCTTGTCTTTGGAAAATAAAGTAAGTTCCACCTTTAGCTATGGTAAAAGATGTAATAATTAAGCATGCCGAAAAGCACAGGATTTTTCACTAGAACGTAATAACAATTTATTATTTACAATGTGCTCTATGACTCCATTTAAAATATATAAAGCCAATGAAGTTTGATTTATGAGGATGATTTTCAATGGTTACCACCAAATACTTAGAATTAAATGTGCTATATATAAGTCAAGAGCTCATTTGCAATGCCAGATATCAATTGGGCAAATAGCTATGATTTTGACAAGCAATTTGCTTCAAATAGAAGAATATTTTATAAAAGGTCAAAAGTATAAAATGTTTCATCCTCAGTTGAAATTAATGGTTCAGCTAATGTCTATGCTGCTGTTTACAGTATTCTGAAAGACATACAACCTCTAATTATCTATAGTCATAAATAATTGTCAAAAATGCAAATGAGAAAAATTCTATCAAGTTAAAATAATTAGTTCACTAGTTAAAATTTCCTCTCATATTAAAAGCCTCTTTTTTTTAAAAAGTATGACACTGAAAAATGAAGGAATTCTTTAGTATATTGTTACTAAAGCATTATTGAAATTTGACTTTGAAATACAAGCACAAATGATAGATAACATGTATAATGCAGATTACATAATTTCTGGGGATTCATTTTTTCTTTGTTTTTCATTTCCTTCCAATGACATCTACTGTAGCAAACGAATAGACATCAGGCACATTTCTCTCACATCTCCAAGACTTCCAACACAGCCTTGGGATTCATTCACATAATTCTGGTTCTAAATTTAACCTACTGACTAGCCTCACAAAATAATCCAACCTTCAGCTTTGAGCCAAAATGCATGACTTCTGAGAAAACATAGGCCAATTTTGTTTTATTTTTCATTCATTTAACTTAACAATATATGTGAATATGTTTTTAACATTGCTACATAAATGATGACAATGGACAGAGGCTAAATCTTCTGGACATGACATAAACAAAAATCCATTAAAATTATGAGAAAGCTTTCCAGATCTGTGTAAGAACTGGCTCAAGGTTAGCCCACAATTTATACTACAGAGTTGACAATCTTGTGTGAAATGCTGTCTGAATCTTTAGAACACTCTGCAGAGCTGGATTTAAGCTCTGCTCTCATCCAGTTTTACTAAACAAGATCAGCAGTTCAAATTACGGTCCGCGGACCCCTGTAGGTTTCCACGCATGCTGCATCTCCAATACTTATCTCCACCCCTTTTTCAAAACCCTTGGTTACTCTCCTCCATGTACACCAGCCTCCTTACTGTCTTGGTTATAAGCCAAACATGCTCCACCTCAGTGCTTCACACTCTCTCCGCTTGCAGCATTCTTTATCCAAATACACATGACTCTTTTCCTCATTTTTGTCAATCATGACTTCTCAATGAGGCCTGCTCTGACCAGGCATTATACAGGCTGCACTTCCCAGTACTCTGGATCACCGTTCCCCAGCTCTATTGTTTTCATAGGGCATATCATATTCTAACATGCCACATATTTTAATTATTTATTATACTCATGGTTTATAAACTATCTGTTCCCACTAGCACATACATTTCAAGAGGTCAGGGATTTGGGAGTGTTTTGTTAAGTAAATGCATGTCCAGGGCCTCCAGCAAGGCGGACCTACAGAAAGTAAATATTTACTGAATGAATGAATGAAAGATACTAAACACATGCTTCAAGTCCTGGATATTAATTATACCTAGGAATATAGCCTTTTAGAATATTGCTACAACACTATGACTTCTTTTACTAAGGGCTATCATTTGGTGCCTACATAATGTGTGCCAGGCACCATAAACTCTCTCAACAAATCATCATATTTCTGTTCAGTGCCTCTGTTACTTGCATATTATTATTACCATTTTGCAGGTGAGGGGGCTGCTATTCCAATAATTTAAGTGGTCACACGTCTAGGAAATGGAGGAATCAGAAATAGAGTATGGGTCTGTCAATCTCCAAAGATTTTACTATTAACCATTAGAGAATACATAAAATGCTCATCTCTAACATTAATGTGGTAAAAACTGGTCATAATCATTTTTCCTAATATCCTTTATAGATACACTCTAATTCAAGGACTTGTTATTTGTCATATGAACTAAGATAATTTTCTAACTGGTATTTCTCCTTTTTTATACTCTAATCCATTCATCTTCCTGAAGTACAGCTACAATCATGCCATTAATATGATCAGAGTCCTTCAATGTGTCCCCATTTTGTGCATATTCTATTTATTATATAATTTCAGTTTATTCACCAAGTGATGCAGCTTTCTCTCTCCAAACACCACTCCAGTAAGAAAGCTAGACTTTAAGGTGCTAGTAATAACAGGAGTGAAAAAGGTCTATTATACTAAGTCGAGTCCTGCATCCAACTTAATGGGTTCGTGGATACCCAAGTTTTAAAAGGTTATAGCCCTAGGATGACCATTTTTTCAAAAGATTATTATTCTTTTTCTCCAAATCAACATGTGTGCACATTGTTAAAATGAAGTACAGAAGACTAGGGGTAGATAGAGTATCCGGTTATAACTATTTCCACAGTGACAAGGACAAAGAACAAGTTGTCTGCAGACTGCAACACTACTCAGATACTGAAATAATTAAGGAGATAACTTAGAATCAAGTTAGCAGCCACTCAGAAAAAACTGCAAGCTCCATCAAGGCAGAGACTGTCATATTCACTGCTATATCTTCAGCATCTAGTGTAGTGGCTGGCACAGAGTAAAACTCAATAAATACTTGACTCTGCTGTTTTTATCTCTATTGTTCTCACTGAAACTCTAATTTTTAATTGTTGTTTTCCATTCTGTATACTATAATTTCTAGTAATACTGCAGAAGGTGCAGGAATTTGAAATATCTAATGAAATAAGTGGTATAAATTCCGAAAAGCCTGAAATGGCATCCAAGCATCCTCAGAATGATCCTAGACTTCCAGATGAAATCCAGTAAAGGATTTCAATGCTATTCTCTACCTGGAATCTTTAATACGTTTCTGAAGATAACTGATGTAGATTTTCTTAAGAAGGAATGAACAGCCAAACTCTACGCTTGCATAACTGTGTACCACTGCCTTTGTTACTTCAACTAACTGAGATAAGGTTTCAGTTTATTATATTCGACTCCACTGTGTAGACTTCCTTCAACACCAAGATGCTGCAGTTCACGGTGTGAATTGCTCTGTCTAGACAAGAATATACACAGGGGTGAGGCAGCATGTTATATTTAATTAGGGAAAGCATATTTTCCCAGATGAGTTGGCTCACAGGTCCTCCTCATTTTCTGTGCTTTATGGTGGGGAAACCTCTGTAAGTGATGTACGTCTAGGTTTTGTATGGCCAAATTTTGCAACAGAACTGCATTCTTGGGACAATAGGAGAATCTGTAATAAAAACTCAATCTTTCATTTTCCATCTTTTAACAGGTATTTTTAAATTATTACTTTAGCTTTTTTGGCAAAATTAAAACAAAATGGAATGGTATTCATGTGGATAAAGCTATAATTAGATATTGTTTGTTGCTTCTCTTTATCTTTCTCATAACTCTGTCATTTGATGGATGTTCTCTAGTTATCTTTATTTTCAGTTCACTTTACTTTCTCTTTTAAACTTACCATGGTACTAACGACAACTAAAAGCCATTGCAGTCTTTCCTAATCCAACAGATTTGCTGTATTCTCTTATTCATTGTGAGGCATATTAAAAATCAGAGTTTACTCATGCCTAGCAACATGTGGCACTTTTGCATCCCTGACTTGATGATACAACACTGAGTCAACTTTGACTTCAGATACTTTTTTTTCCCCCTTTCCTTAATGAAGAGGCTACATAGCAAGCTGTTGACAGAGGACTAAAACTTGATTTTAATCTTATTAACTACATGGAGCCTTTGCAGATGTCACTAAATCCAACTGGGATATTAAAGTAACAGCAGCATCCCAGGAAAGAGATGAGTCTAACTCCAACCTTTTCCATGAAGAAATGCCCCAGTTCTGAGAAATCAATTTGTCTCTGGATTCCTGATGATACAATTCATCTAGCATAAGCTCCATTTATTTATTTATTTTTTTAAGTATCATTTGGGGTCCTTTCTCTCTAATTAGATTGTAAATTCCTAGAAGGTTAAGACAAGAGTCTAGCACAGAGCTTTGTACAAAATATGTAGCTGCATCATTTTGTCCCCATGTAGACTTGCTTTATTTTTGAACTATGAATTTGCTTTCAATATCTCACAATAAGAAATGCATAAGACAGTGTCCTAGGAAATCTGTTCACTACAGCCTAAGAAACAAATTGGCAGCCCAGTTTTAGCAACTATTTAAAATTGACTATGACCTTCTATACTTGTCAGGATGGGCAGTAACAGCGCAGTAACAGAATTTTCAGGTTTGCATTTCTTGCTCACATTACATCAGGGTTGCACGGGGCCCGGCTTCTTGCTTCCTTGCCCCTAGACTCAGGAACCTCTACACATTTATCTTGTCAGTAGGTGCCACAGTAGGAGAAAGAGAACTTGGAGAATCATAAACTTCTCAAAGGTATCTGTTCAAACGTGACACAAAAAAATTGTTCGTTCCCATTCCATTAGACAAAGTGAGTCATTTGACCTTGCAAAACTTCAACAGAGCAATTCTGTCATGTGCCTGGAAGGCGAACAAGAATGTAGTTGTCTCCCTAATGAACAAACCAGTACCCTATTTAAAAATGTTCCACCCCTTCCCTGCATTTCCCAGTCTCCTTTTTACTGAATAATTTTGCCCAATAGTGTTTGTCACCCTTTTACATAAAATGTATATAATTTACTTAAGTATTATGTTTACTGCTGTCTCCCATCCAACCTGTGCTGTAATTTACATGAAAACAGACATTTGTTCTTCTTTGTTCAACCAACCCAAACTCCCCCAGTGCCTAGAGGAGTGCCAGGTACATAAGTAGCATTCTATAAATACTTGCTGAGTAAATGCATGATCCAATAACAGAACAAAAGAAATACCCAGGTTCTTACAGCATACCCACAGCTAGCTTCATCTGATGTTCTTACCATTCCTTTCCCCTCTGATTTTCTTGTACAGTTACATATTATCAAATGTAACTGTAAACACAAAACTAAGCACACTTACATCCATAACGTATCTTTTTAAGTCTTTTAATTTTGCCAACACGAATTAATTATTCCTTTTGAGAAACACAATAATAAATGAAATTTGGTACCAAAACATGTTTATCACTTGATTGGCTGATTGTTTTTAAGAAGCTGCATCTAAAAGACTATTTTTCAGTGGCCTTTATATTCTCTTATAAAGAAATTGTTGGGGTTATTGTTTTCAACATATCTTAATGGCTCCTCTAACTGCTCTCCCAGTGTAATCTCTGGCTTTTAGTACAAAAGCTTCTCTCCCTCCACTCCCAAGGTAAAATCATTTGAAGTATCTTCTTCTCTGATTGGCCTCATGTTCACAGTCACCAGGCTGGTAGGGGGTCATCCTGCTGGGCTAGGTCCTGGTTTCTAAGGCCTGCTTTGCACTACAAAAAGGAACTACCTTGAGAGCACCTATTAGTGCTTGATTTTCCTCTTTGCATCTCCATTGCCCTCTACCTGGCGTGCTATCATGAAAGGGCTCTTCTTCTAAAAGGGTCTGTTGAATTTCCCAAATACCAGCTTTAAAATCCTTACTTGATCTTAAAAGAGTTGTTCTATCCTGAGAGAGAAGAATAAAAGGCATCTCTAACAAATTTAGGCCATTCCCACTTAAGGAACAATTAGAGGTTTCAGACTATTTCCCCCTCAGTGCATTAGATTACATCATTGATTTTACTTATAAGTGGATTTTATTTAAAGTTTTAGATGCAATTATCTACTACTCTAACAGTGCTAATGGTTTTATAACACATAGCTTAAAAAGAATAATGGTTAATAAATTAATTTATTTAAATACATGTATGATTTAGTAATTAAAATCAAAATTTCAGGGATAACAGAGCAGGGTTCGAATCCCACTCTGCCAGTTGTTCTGCCACTGTGGCAACTTGAGCTGTTGACTGACCTCTTTAAGATCCCATTTCCTTATGGACTAAGGGGCCTGTGAAGATTACATAAGAAGAGTTATGTAAAGCCTTTATAACAATGCCTACTTCACAGCATTTAAAGAGAAAATGACCTTGGCTGTATTCTCTCAACCTCTTCATAGCTCTCTCCATTCATTTATACTTCCTCTCCCCAGTAATAAGTTTCTTTCAAGCTAAAAATCCATCTTCTCATCAGCCATAAATGTAGATTGCCTCTTTCCAGGGCCATCGTATGGATATTTGATATTGGGCACATGTCTGAGATTCATTTGTGACATTTATATGAGTCAGATGAGAAGATTAGACATAAGCAAACAGTGTGTTCCTCTATCAACATTTGTTCAGCCTTCTGTGGGAAATACCAAGAGAACTTATTAGAGTAATTTGCAAAATTTTGTCGGCCAGTTTGCTTATTCAAATTAGAAACTGATTATGCATTCAGGCTTTATAAAGAGAATAAATGAGTTCAGACTTCTTCAGTGAAAATGAAAGTAAGACCTTCAAATCTGGCAATCATGGCCAAATTCAGGGTGTTAATTTAGTTTAACTAATTACGCAAATCTTAAAGACAATCATTTAGAAGTGATCTGTATTGTTTTAAAAAGTATGCATTAGGATAATGTATGATGTTTTAAAAAGAAAACTTCCGTGACATGATAGATTGGCAAAAAATTTTCATGATATTTTTGTTAATTTGGCCAAAGACTTGGAACAGCTTCCCTTTATTGAGAATAACAATAGACAATTAGGTTTATTAGCCATTAAAGAGTTTCATAATTGATATTGTAAATAGGTAACACTGGATGAACACCCACTGATTGAAAATAAAACAACAGTTTTTCAATAACAAAGAAGACCAGTAAGCACTGCGTAGGAAGTTCACCATACATGACAAACACAAGATAGATATACTTTATGTTCAGAGACCAGCCAGCTTCAAAATAAATTATTTGGCAATGATGTGGGATACTTTTTTTTTTTTTTTGAAGTATATAACTGGAGCTAAAAGAAAAACAAAAACCCTTGTACTTTATTTTTATCATTAATATACTTTGTTCAGGCCCAGGCAAATTGCAAAGTAGGCAAAAGCATTCATTTGTTTCTGGCATTTTCCCCTCTTTGTCTTGTACCTGGTGTCCATATATATTTCTTCCAATTATGGAGTGCCTTCTGACATCTTTCTCCAGATAACTTCAAAATTTTCCCTGCTTTATCACACCATCTAAACCTACCTGAGAGTTCATTACCTCAGGACCCTATCATAGGCTTGATGACAGTGAGTAAAATATCTAATACTTATTGAGAAGCCCTTTACGCAAGATACGCTAAGTATCATATTATCTCATATAATATTCAAAACAATCTTATAAGATAGATGCAGTTTTTAAGATCCTTGTTTTACAATTGAGAAGACCAAGGCTTACAGAGATGAAGAAAATTGCCCGTCAGGGCTTGAAGACCAAGGTGAAGAAACGTAGCTGCCTAGGGTACAAAATATAAGATGGGAGTCACTTTCAGAGCTGTGAGTAAGAACCTACTTAAATTTTGTACCCTGGCCCTAGGTGACTTGTTTGCCTTACCTTAACCCAGGCCCTGTGGTCCATATCACACAAACAATGTCTGAAACAACTGAAGTAGTCTAGTCTGACTGCAGAGCTTGTACTTGGACTGATGTCAGCAACACTATCCCACCACAGAAATGCCATTGGTATTGATCAATTCACAGTTCACAATATGTAATTTTTTTGAGAAAAAAATTTCCAGCCTGAAATATGTGTTGTTCATTCATTTATTCAACTAACATTAGTTATCTACTATAATACCAATTCTGTGCTTACTTAGTAATATGTACATTGAAGGGACAGAAAAGATACGATGCTGACTTTTATAGCACGAAAAGATATGGAAGTAGAGCAGACATTAATGAAGGAATCATACAACTGAACATAAATTGCAACTGTGACAAGTACCATGAATAAATACATGGTACTGTGATTGTCAGTAGTACTGATATTTCACCCATTTGGGTATTCTTAGAAGGATTCTGAGGAAGTTATGACTGAGCTAATATTCAAAGGATGAGGCAATCACGATGGGAAGGAACTCAAGGAATTCTAGGCATGGAGGCAGGTAGGCATAGCCTCATGCATAAGTATACACTGCAGAAAGTAATAAATTGTGCAAAGAAATCATTTGGATGTTCAGGTTGAGTGTTCTGGCAGGACACAGTTATGGCCTTTAGCATGGACGTTAGTGGATGGGCAGGATTTGAACTTACTGACATGGGACAAGGAGGCCATTCTAGGCAGAGGGATTAATAAGAGCAAAGAGATAAAGGTAAAAAAAGCTTAAATGGGTACAAACGAAAGTTTCCATGGATAACGGCATAGCAGGTAAGACATAAAGAATAAGTTAGGACTAGATCATCAGGGGATTTAAATGCCAGCCCAAGTTGATGGGCAGCAGAAAGTCTTTGAAGTCTGTTAAGTGTGGAAGTGACATACTTAGAACTATAAACTTTAATCAGGAAGCCTCATATTAGAGGAGAAAACAAAAATTAAAGTATGAGATCACTCTCATCTCAGATTAGAGAACCATTTGAGACATTATCTTGGAAGCTATAGGGAGACTTTGTTTTTTTCTTTTTCCTTAGAAGGGTGCTAGAGAAGACTTTATTGAAGAGGAAATCTTAAAGCTGTTCTTTTAAAGTTAAGTTACCTGTTATTGGAAGAAAAGTCGTCCCCAAGTTGGAATAGTATTTTCCAAAATATCGACTAAAAGATGGTAGGGGAGAACTGAATTTTTACTTAAAGAAAGATGTTTAAAGCAATAGAAAGCAATAAATGAGACAAGAATTTTATTTTATTTTATTATTTTATTTTATATTTTATTTTATTTTATTTATTTAATGGCCAGAACTGATAAAGAACTTGAAGCTCAAACTCTGGAACTTGGTTTGATTTGTGTGTCAGGGGAAGGTTTTGAGGAATGGGGTGACATGATCAAAGAGGCAGAGGGGAGGTAACTTTGTCAGAGACATATGGAACTGATGGAAACTAAGAGATACTGAGGCATGAAAGCTGATCAAGAAAAAGTTAAAGTCATTTAGCTAACATGACCAAGTTCTGTGTTCAGTATAAATATATGTCAAAGATGTATTTGATTAACATTCAGAGAGGGATCTAGAAATATATGTCCTGTGTTACCATGAAGAAGTCAGATTCCTTAATTCAGTCATTCATCCACTTAATAGATATGTATTATGTGCCATATATGCCAGACACTGTGAAAGGAACTGGACTCACAGAGTTAATAGAGACGGAATCCCAACCTCCGAGATGCTTATGGATTACTGGTATGGTCAAAGCCGTATCAAAATTGACCAGCAAAGAGACAATCTGAATGAAATTATACAGAAATAGAATGCAATTTGACATTCAAAAGTAAATATTTAATTAGGACCTGCTATGTGAAAAGTATAACTATAGTGGGCACTACATAGGTTACTGTTAAATATGCAGCCTACTGCTAGTTATCAAAGAGCCTACAAGCTATTTGAGTTTGCAAAGCACAAATACACAGTAGGTTAAAACAGGACAATGTTTAATCTAATGACAAAGGAATGGTATGTAGAATAAGAGTTTGTGGGAATTTAGAGCATTTACAGAATATAATGGCAGTAAGCAATAGCTTACTGAGCAGTCAGGTCTTAGGCTACACCTTGATGGAGCAATGGAATTTGCATTCAGCCCAGCCAAGAGATTCACATTATCCTGGAATGAATAAATGAGTTCTTCAGAGTAGGAATGTGGTACAAGGAAAAGGACTCAAACTTTGCGGTCAAATAGATCTAGGATAAAAGACTTGTGTATCTGTGTAATTTTTTTAGAGACATAACTTCTTTGAGCCTTACCTTTCTCATAAAATAGGAAAACTGGCCAGGCGCGGTGGCTCATGCCTATAATCCCAGCACTTTGGGAGGCCAAGGTGGGCAGATCACGAGGTCAGGAGATCGAGACCATCCTGGCTAACACAGTGAAACCCCGTCTCTGCTAAAAACACAAAAAAATTAGCCGGGCGTGGTGGCGGGTGCCTGTAATCCCAGCTACTCAGGAGGCTGAGGCAGGAGAATGGCGTGAACCCAGGAGGCGGAGCTTGCAGTGAGCCGAGATCACGCCACTGCACTCCAGCCTGGGTGACAGAGCAAGACTCCGTCTCAAAAAAAAAAAAAAAAATTAGGAAAACTACTAATAGGTCTTATTTCACATAGTTGCTGTAAGAACTAAAAGAAATAATTTATAAAAAGTCAGGTCCAAGTATTTACATATAAAAATGTTAATGTCCTCGCTGAATTCGCAATACAAAAACTTGCTAAACAGTAATCTGTGTAAGGACAGAGATGCTGTCTCTCATTTCCTCTTTTTCCTAGGACTTTGCATAATCCCTGAATCATACAAGGATAACAAACATGCGACGAATGACTGAAAGAATTAAAAGTGGGTTTGGGTGTCATGAGCAGATCTATCTTTGTGACAGAGTTCATGTAGGACAGAGCTGAGGGAAAATATTGAAAATTGAAGTAGAAGCTTGATAATATTCTTTGGATCTTAGCTTTACGCATCGTTGAAAGCCCTTAAGCAGGGGATTGACAAGATGAAGTGGTACATTATGAATATTATTCTGGCAGCCAGGTAGTGGGGAGAACGGAGGAGGATTTAGACCACATGAGAGTGGAATCACTGGTGGGGTGGGGTGGAGAATGTGGTGGACAAAGGGTAGAAGTGAGACACCTAGTGAATGAAGAATCCCAGGGCCCAGTGGCTGATTGATGAAGAGAGAAAAAGGAAGGAAGAGATGTGAGGACTCTCAGAAGCCAGAGGAAGATAATAGTATTTCCAACAGATACCAATCAGGGAAGCAACATAGAGTGAACGACAACCATCTTCCCAGAACAGGACACATTCAAGACTAAAGCTAGTAAAGTCCCAGGCAAACTGAGACAACTTAGTTCTTCATCCCATTTCACCCAACTGGACTCAAATGACCAGCATGCCAAAATAAAAACATTTTTAAAACTGTGGAAAAGCAGGCATAGAAATGTGCAGAAGATATCAAAAAGAAAAGAAGAAATTGACTGAGCTGTATAGCGATACATGGCAAAATTGTAATAACATGTCCAGTGGTGCTAATTGTACTGATTTATATGTGTCTTATGAGAAATTAGTGGAACTTTTTGAATTTTCTTTGCGTCTGAACTTTCCACAGAAGTTGGTGTAATTACAACATAAGAACTCTCCTACAAGTATGTCATGATGACTGGCCATGAGCCAGCCATTGCGGGGAAGAAAAAAATGATTAAAGTACATTTACCTGCCTTTCAAAATAGTCAGGACCCTTACAGTCTGAGCAGACCTGGGAATGCCTTGTTATCTGGATAATGTGCTTTCCACCGGTGCTATGAATAAAGAGGGACACAGCAGTAGGATAAATCCTTCATTCTAGTGAAAGTACCCTTACTGAGCCCAGATGTGATGATGGTTCATTGTTGCAATCCTAGCAGTTTGAGAGGTTGAGGCAAGAGAATTGCTTGAGACCAGGAGTTTGAGACCAGCCTGGTCAATACAGTGAGACCCCATCACTACAAAAATAAACAAATAAATACATAAAAACTTTTTTTAAGTGCCCTTACTGTAACTTAGCAATTATTCCCTTCTGTGGACCAGGTTTTTCAGAGTGCTTCTTTGCTTAGAGTCTCAACATACATATCTCTTTGTTGTACCTAAGCAAGTACTTAACTATATTTTTAAACCTTAAAGAAATCTTGGAACTCATCTAATTTAACTATAGTTTGAAATTTTGGTTATATAGCTCTATATCATTTTTATTCCCATATATTTAGACATAATTACAGTTACATGACTTTGTTAAAAAAGTGCATGTTATGATTATCTGTATATTTTGGAAATTCTGAACCAACTGGCGTATCTAAGGAGCAACACATGATATTGCAGTGAAACATACACTGTAAACTGAAGTCGTATGTCTTTGGGCTTATGAGTCACAGAAGATGGAAAGGAGACAAGAAAACAAGTATATAATTAGACAGTGATAAATCATAAATTAAGAATTTTAACTTGGAGACATAAAAATGTAATAAAGTGCAGATAAAAGTAGCAGCCTGATACTCAAAAGATTTTTTTTTTTTTTTTTGAGACAGAGTCTTGCTCGGTGGCCAGGCTGGAGTGCAGTGGTGCGATCTCAGCTCACTGCAACCTCCGTCTCCTGGGTTCAAGCGATTCCCCTGCCTCAGCCTCCTGAATAGCTGGGACTAAAGGTGCGTGCTACCACGCCCGGATAATTTTTTGTATTTTAGTAGAGACGGGGTTTTATCATGTTGGCCAGGATGGTCTCGATCTCCTGACCTTATGATCTGCCTGCCTCATCCTCCCAAAGTGCCAAGATTACAGGCATGAGCCACTGTGCCTGGCCAGTCAAAAGATCTTAATTCAAGTCCCACCTTTGCTTAAAGCTTAGAGGATGAACTTGAACAAGCTGCTTAATGATATTAGACTTTCATCTGATCACCTACATTCGTTCATTCAGTCATTCAGTCATTCAATTAATACGTATTCAGAAACCGAGGAGTAAGGGAGTGTAGGTATTATGTACCGAATAATATATTAGGCTCAAGGGCAGGGTTTTTTAATCTCAGCACTATTGGTATTTTTAGTTAAATACTGAGTTTCTCCTGGAATTGAAGAAAATATTGACATATTTGTACAAGAACTGGTTCTTGGAGACTAAGCAGAGGAAAATAATGGATGGCATCTTCAGAATGCCATAGTTGGACTCAATGAATCATTTCCAACTAGTATTCAAAATGGAAGTCCTAGGCCGGGCGCGGTGGCCCACACTTGTAATCCCAGCACTTTGGGAGGCCGAGGCGGGCAGATCACGAGGTCAGGGGATCGAGACCACGGTGAAACCCCGTCTCTACTAAAAATACAAAAAAATTAGTCCAACCCGGGGCTGAGAAGGTAGCCCCATCAATTAGATGGGAAAAAAGGTGTCCTAAGGAAGCAAATAAAACCATTATAAAGACTTTTTGCATTTGTTACTACATTTCATCCCCCAATCTGTGGTATAGGTAGGCACATCTTATGAGTCATTTTCTAAGCAAGGCAAGAGAAAGGAGTGATCTGTCCAAGCTTACATAATTAGTAAGTGATGGAGCCAAAACCTGAAGCTGGAACTTCTGATCCCAAACGTTATATACTCTTTCCATTTCTCAGGCTTCCACTTGAGTGTTTTCTGCCCAACTCAGGATATGGGGATCCACATTGTAAGAGTGGAAGGTAAATTTTTTTAAAACCACAAGGAAACCTGGATATTTGGATAAATTGTAAATTATCCTTGTCTCAGAAGCAAATTAAGAAGCATTTCAAAGAAATGACATGATTGAATGTCAGAAGATGAAAAAAAACTGTCATAGTAGAGGTAATTGCTTTGATAAGTATCTATGTGGGAGATATTATTGACATCCAAGAATCTTTCCATCAAGTAATGGGACAAAGAATTGAATTAAATAGAAAAAAAAGTTGGATCCAGAACTAATGACAATAGACAAAGTCACCATAAGCTCTAAAAAGGAGAAAAGCAGAAAATCCACTCTAGTAAAAATTTCTTGAAAACAAAAAATTCACAGGAAATGCTTCAAGTTAGCAAAAACTAAGAGTAATTTAAATTGTCATTTGATGCCAATGAACAGAGAGTTGCTGTTAAGGTGGGTGGAGAATAAATTAATACGGGAATATTCTTGAGAAATGAAGACATTAAGTCTATGGAGAAAGATTTAAGTTCAAAAATAAGAAAGTGAGCTCATGAATTAGGGCTGAAGAGAAGAAACATGTAAAACCATTGGGGCAGTTAGACACCAGTGTCTGTGGGTAAAAAACTAACAGTTGCAGCATAATTGTGGCTCAGTTGAGAGTAAAGGAAAAGGGCAGAGGTTATTTCTTTTGTATAGAATTCCGATTTCTAATCTTTTGACTACTGAGTGTAGGGCTTTCTCCATTTAGTACCGTTCCCCATCAGTGAACAGTCTGCTCAGAACCATTGCAGCGTTCATGCTGATCCTTATTAGCTTTTCATTTCTCTGGGAGTTTCTCTCTGACACAAACAATACTTTCCAGTTACAAACAATTCTGCAGTATAAAATATCATCGAGGGCAATAGCACTTGCTTGTATTTCTTTTCCCTACATCTTATTGAAAAAGCTGCTGGTGTTATTTCAGGTCTTTCTCCAGACTGGTAAAAGTTGTAATTCCACCAGTGATAAGCTGATTTGTTTCTGGTTTTTCTATTTCTTGCCCGTCTTGGCATAAAAAATTGGACTGACAGTCACTGTTGTTTTCCTATGAAACTAAATGCAAGATTATTTCTATCTTGGGCATTGAATGACATTTTACACTAAACATGCTATGTTGAGTATTATGGCTTACTTATCACAGGACAAGGTATTTGAGAATTTCAAATGCTATATCCAAAGCTTACCTAATATTGCAACCCTGTCCCTGCAAGCCAGGGACAGTTTATTATATAATTAAAAGAGCTATTTCACTAAGACCCCACTGCATGCCCTTGGTTGCAACTCAGGTAGAACATAAAGATGACACAGAACTTGTAGAAGATTAGTTGGAGAATATCCTGCTCCCTGAATCCATAAAACACGTCTCTGAATTCAAGCCTACATGATCTGCCCTTAAAAGTATAATAGCTTCTTCAGTTTTCAACTGTCACGGCATTTCTGTACTTTCAAAAAGCTACTGAGACGCTTGGAGTATGAAAGATGCTATATAAAACCAAATTTAATTCCATAGTCTTCCAGTAATTTGCCTCATAAATACTTCTCGGAGTAGTGAAATACTTTTGGTTATAGAAATAAAACTTATGTATTCATGACCTATGTATTATTTCATCTTCTTGGAAGTCAAAGGACTATTTCTGTGTTTATGCTACTGAAATAAATCTGTTATAGGTATTTTTATAAAGGTTGTTAGGACATGTTACATTGTTGTTGGAGGTGGCACTATTATCTGTTGTGTTTTTTCTTTTTGTTTGTTTGCAATTACTGTACTTTTAATGCACTTTTTTAGTCATTTTAAGTGAATTGGCTGATATTTTTCTTCATTAATAACTACTTTTATTTCTACGAAATCTCACAATTTCATAGGTGTTTGGAAATGTTAGCAAAACCTTATGGTAAGGAAAAGTGAATGAGGGGAATGTCAACCCAAACAGGCTTCCAAATCACTACCAAGGAGACAGTAGGAACCTTATTTGGCTTCGAGAAAAGGACATGGATTTAATGATTACTCAAGTCCATATTTTTTCCAGTGAATTCTTTCTTCACATAATCTTTTCTCACTCTAAGCATGTCTAGAAACAATCCTTTTATCTTGACCCATTGAACCCCCTGCTGTATCTAGAACATTAAATGAGAAATTTCAACACTTTAGTTGTAAAAGTCAGAAATCATTTTCAAATCTTGTAGCAATGTACATTACTACTTTAACAAGAAAACTTGTTAAAAGTGAAAGCAAAAGAAAACCACTAAGATATTCTGTCAAATGTAATGTGTAGTGATATCATTGCGGATGACCTCTGCATCTCTGCACTAGGAAAATCTAAGGATATGAGATTAAACCATCCAATTCGATGCTCAAAAATAAAATAAAGGGAGATTCATGATAATCATGAATGGATGTGTGTGAGTGTGTATATGTGTGTTGGGGGTTTACAAATGGCACAATTTATCAAGTATCAGGAACTACTCTTTGTCTCATAGTAAAATTACAACTATTTGCAGTGAAAGACTGTCTCATGATATTATAGTGGAATTTTGTTCATCTAATTTAGCTATTAATTTTGAATCCCTACTGGTGCTGGAGGAAAAGGCGTGGGTGCAAAAGTACATAACATATGGACCTGTCCTGAAAGAATTTAAGCTCTAGTGAAGATTATATATGCAAAAATAAAATTCCACTTGGGATTCACTGTTTTCAGGAATATGTAGTTGAATACAGAATAGGATTATCTAATATTTTTAATGAGCCTAGTCAGATTTAAAATATCCTATTTCAGAGGAAATTTAAATACTTGCTTTTATAAAACTGGTAGCATAATTTTCACACAGTCTCCTCAAGGAAAAGAACAGAGCTCTGTCCATTGCTGTATGCATAGTATTGGCCTCAATGTCAACAGCTAGTCCCTGTGGAGTAAGTAGTGATACCACCTACACGCCTGTAATCATAGCACTTTGGGAGGCTGAGGTGAGGATCACCTGAGGTTAGGAGTTTGAGACCAGCCTGGCCAACGTGGTGAAACCCTGTCTCTACTAAAAATACAAAAAAATTAGCTGGGCGTGGTGGCGGGCACCTGTAATCCCAGCTACTCGGGAGGCTGAGGCAGGAGAATCACTTGAACCCAGGAGGCAGAGGTTGCAGTGAGCTGAGATTGTGCCACTACACTCCAGTCTAGGCAACAAGAGCAAAACTTTGACTCAAAAAAAAAAAAAAAAAAAAAATCTGTAGCACTACTGTGTGCCTCTCAGTTGCACTGGTTCTTTCCTGGGATCATTTCTTCACTGTAGAATTAGCTAAAGAAAAAAAACCTCAGAAGTTTGTTAGGACATGCTAGAGCAGTTTAAGAACTTCTGACATTATGATATTAAAGCTTCTATTTTGAACAAGCCTGTCTGCCCTACTTAAGGGAGCACCCAAGTACTCTGGGACTGGGACGGGCATCTTCCAAATGTCCCATTGGTGTAATTGATTGACAAATGAAAAGTGATTACTAGTCTGGAAGAGAGGTTAGAATATGACCTTTCTCTGAATTCTAGTACTCTAGAGATTACACCTGTCAAATACTTTAAAAACATGGAAGACAATGAGGAGACTACACTATTGCTACCCAGAGTCAATTTCACTTTTTAAAAAATGTGTATTTTTTCATGCTGTAAGTAATACTTAATCATTAATGATGATCTGGGAAGTACAGAAACAAAAGAAAAAGTTACCCTTATTTTCTTGTCTTCCTTTTTTTTTCTTTGTTTCCCTGAGACGGAGTCTCACTCTGCACCCAGGCTGGAGTACAGTGGCGCCATCTCAGCTCACTGCAACCTCCGCCTTTTGGGTTCAAGTGATTCTCCTGCCTCAGCCTCCTAAGTACCTGGGATTACAGGCATGCGCCACCATGCCCAGCTAATTTTTTTTGTATTTTTAGTAGTGACAGGATTTCACCCTGTTGGCCAGGCTGGTCTCAAACTCCTGACCTCAAGAGATCTGCCCGCCTCAGCCTCCCAAAGTGCCGGGATTACAGGCATGAGCCACCATGCCCAGCCAAAGTTACCCTTATTTTCAACACCCAAGATAACCACTATTGACATTAAATATCTTTTAATATTATATACTAGTCCCTCTAAAGAATGTGTCTTATATTTTAGTTATTTATAGTATTTACAATTTAAATGGTACATTAGAGAGTTAGAATTACCTTGTAATACTGCACATTGCTGTGCCACAGATTTTGCTGTGCATTGAATTAATAACAGATAGTTTGCTTGTAAATAATAACATTCTAGGCTGGGCGCGGTGGCTCACACCTGTACCAGCACTTTGGGAGGCTGTGGCGGGTGGATCAAGAGGTCAGGAGTTCGAGACAAGCCTAACTAACATGGTGAAACCCCATCTCTACTAAAAATACAAAAATTAGCCAGGCGTGGTGGCACACACATGTAATCCCAGCTACTCAGGAGGCTGAGGCAGGATAATCGCTTGAACCCAGGAGGTGGAGGTTGCAGTGAGCCAAGATTGCACCACTGCACTCCAGCCTGGGCAACAGAGCGAGACTCCGTCTCCAAAAAAAAAAAAATTCTATGTAAAATTCCAAAAATGTCTTAAAATTGGTGAAAATAAAAAACAAATATAAAAATAAATTCATTCATTAAAAAATTCCTGGCTTATATCACTCTATGAGAATACCAAGAAAAATTATAAAAATTCAGCCCTACAAGAACATACTAAACAATGTGGTCTAAGATTTGAAGTTCTAAGACATGAGACTGGGCCCTGAGTCCATTTAATGATCATATAACCTCGAGCATATATCAATAAATCTTCCCAAACCTTAGTTCCACCATGTATAAAATGAAGATAATAAAGATTTCTTTGAAAACTTGTTGAGAATTAAGTGATATAATGTACATGGAATTCTGTTATAAACTTTTAAAGTGCTACTCAAATGACACTAGCACGTAATTTAATAATTTGAACTTAAAATTTACTTCTTAAATTCAATTGTCAAAATGAAATTACAGTTCTCTTTATCTGCCATTATATAATTGTTCACAGAATGTAACTTAAAGTTAGTACTACCAACAAGGACTGTTTTCCAAATTAAAAAACTTAGAGGTAGCTTCAGTGCTCAGATTTGAACATCAATAAGCTGACCCCTCTATCCAAATAATAGCTCTAAATGCAGTTTTGTTTTATCTTTTCCATAAAAGTGATTGTGAAAAATTTGCAAACTTTAAATATAGGCACCACTGAATATAGTTTTAGTCAGTGTAAATAGTGTCAAATCAAGTGAGGTTAGCCATTTTAATTGGGCTAGCTTATATTGTGAAACAATAACATTTTCATATGAATGATTGAACTTTCGTACTAATTCTTATACCTCTCTCAACCTAGATATTACAACAGTGAAAATGAATTCCGATATGATCAGCTTAGGGCTCATAGAGTTGAGGGAGCCACTGACTGTAGGAAGTATCTATTGCTTCCTATGGGTAGTGCAGATTATGTCATCAAGCTTCAAAGAAAGTTGTTCACAAAGTATGAAAGCCTCGGGTTCCTCTTTGACAACTCAAGTAAATTTAACAAAGACGTGGCATCAAACCATATTACAAGCCTCTTGAAAGAGGCGGAAATGAGAAGTAATGAGATTTTATCCTATGCCCCTTTATCGTGCAGTTGTCACTGAAATCAAAGATTCCAGAAAGCTCTTTTTGATATGACCTACAATGTTTATTATGGTACAGTTTGACCTAATTGTATAAATTACATCTAAGTTGAGGAGCACCTTGACCTTTGTGTTTTTGTCAGACTGTGTTTGTGGTCAGCCTGCCCTGAGTCTATTGGGACACTTTGCCCTACTGCTTGTTCTCAGAGCTTTCTGCCTCTAGAATGTTGCATAATTTTCTCTAAGCTCTCTCAGCCACTTTTTTTTTTTTCTTTGAGGTGGAGTCTCCCTCTGTCGCCCAGGCTGGAGTGCAGTGGTGCAATCTCCACTCACTGCAACCTCCACCTCCTGGGCTCAAGTGATTCTCCTGCCTTAGGCTCCTGAGTAGCTGGGAATACAGGCGTATGCCACCATGCACGGCTAATTTTTGTATTTTTAGTAGAGATGCGGTTTCGCTATCTTGGCCAGGCTGGTCTTGAACTCCTGACCTCAATTGATCCACCCACCTCAGTCTCCCAAAGTGCTGGGATTACAGGCACGAGCCATCACACCCAGCCTCAGCCACTTCTTACCAAGAACTTCTCTTATCTCTCAGGGCACAAGCAATAATGCTGTCTCTCTCTCTCTCTCTTTTTTTTTCTCTCAGAGCAGGTACTTCAAGTAGTCTCTTCTTCAAAGCTCCATTCAGCCTCATTTCTATCCTTTCCTTTTAACACTGACCAAAGATGCCAAACACTACAATTTCTAAGTAACTTTTCAATGACTGGAAAACAGTGTTTCCCTTGGTCAAGCGGTAAAAGAAAAGTTTATACAGTCTTTCTCTTAAGTCAGTTTATTCTTTCCCATTTCATTCAACCCTGTGAAAGAATTAAAAATGCAAGTATATTGAAGAGTTTCCTCTTCCAGTCCCCAGAACAAATGTATGCCTTTATTGTTTTTCTTTTAGTTTTTTCTTATTGTAGGAGGAATAATTTCCATGATAAAATTTTGGTTGTTTAAACTACTTTGAAAAGAAAGAAGATTTACAGAAAAGAATATTTCATCCATTCATTCACTCAATAAAATTATACTGGGCAATTGGCTAAGCTCGTTCTAGTCATTGTGAACACAAAGGTGAAGAAAGCATAGCGAGTGCTTCATAGTCCCTTAGGGAGAAAATGTATAAACAGGGAGACAAATTCAAGTTACATTCAAACACTGGGCAGTACAGATGATGAAATTAACTGTCCTTAGGAAGGTAAGGAAAGGCTTCTCAAAGATGATAAAGTATGAATGGAGATTTACAGGAAGAGTAGAATCCAGCAGGTAGCAAAGATCGGGGTAAAGTCACTCTAGGTGCAGAAGAGTTTTATTCCCTTGCTGTTCACAGAACTGCAAATAAAGTGAAGTAATTGCATGGAAAGCAGCAACCATATTCTTCATAGCATCATACGGGACTAAGAGGCTTGAATGATATCCTACGACACTGGAATATTTTGATCTGGGAAATGATTTATATCAATGGGCATTTGTAAAGATCTCTCTGGTAGCAGTTCTTTGCCCTCTTTGGGTGGATTACACTAGGGGTCCCCAATTTTTTTGGCACCAGGAACCGGTTTCTTGGAAGACAATTTTTACAGTTTTTCCGAGGACTTGGCGAAGGTTGTTCAGGGGCATTAGAGGCTCATGACCAGTGCTCACCCTAGATCCCTAGGTTCCACGCTCCTATGAGAATCAAATGCAGCCACTGATCTGACAGGAGGCGGCTTCAGACGGTAACACCTGCTGCCTCTCCTGCTGCTCACCTCCTGCTGTGCGGCCTGGGTCCTAACAGGACCTGTCAGCAGTAGAATAGATAAAGAAGTTGTGGTATATTTATACAGTGGAACCTTATACCATAATAAGAATGAATGAACTCCAGTTACAGACAACATCCTGAATGAATTTCACAAACATAATATTGTATGAAAGTTGGCCAGACACAAAATAATGTTACAGTATTGTTTGAGTCTATTTATTTAAAGTTAAAACATTGGCACCAATAGAAGTCAACATAATGGTTACTCTTGTGAATGAGCCTAGTTACTAGAAGGGGGACGTAGTGACTTCAAGGGTTTGGGTCAGGTTTCCTTTGCGAACATTTACCAAGCTGTACAGTTCCAATTTATGCACTTTTTCAATGTATTTCAATTTAAAATGTACATCGGAAAGAAAAATGAAGTAAAAGAATATGAGTAACCAGATTCCATTATGAACATACACAGTCTAATATTGTCAACTTTAATTAAAATCTAAACATGCTAAATTTCCACTTAAATTGGTCATAGGGATATCATCGATGTAAAACATTGTGAATTTTGAATTATTTCCCTTTCTCAATAGTATTGTGTACAATTCTTAAAAGTCAATCTTGTCAAAAATAATTCATCTTATCTACTCAATTGTAGGTACCTACTCTACAATAGTTGTAGAGGCTTGTTTCATAATTCTATGAAACAATTCACTATTTCTTGACATTTAAGAAAGTGTAGCTTTTTTCTCTCTTCTAAAACAACATGAAACCTCCCAGCTTTGTTTTCTGAGACGGTTATCTCAGACCAAAGTAAACAGGAATCTATTTGGTACACAACTGATTTGAAATGCCTATTTCCTCTTCTTCATGGTTTCCGTTAAATGACTTCCAAAGAGTTCGTCTCAAATGAGGCAACGTGGCTACTAGAAAAGGGAAACATATTTGCTAATATGGTCATAGATGTTCTAAAGGCCACATTAAGTCATCCATGCTCATAGCTCTCTATAGCAATGTGATTCAAATGTTATATTCTGAGGTGTCCTCACTATTTTAAAAACAATAATAGTTTTCATTTGTGTCCTTTTGACAATTTCTTAAAAAGGGTAATTTAATATGTAAAAAATATGATAAAGAATTTGAACATAAAGATATGTTATAGTCTCTTTATCTTTCTTTTTGTAATTCCTATAAGAGAAAGCTAGGAAATTCTGTGACAGAGGTTTAGCACCAGAATATCACACTCAAGAGAGCATTTACTAAATGTCCTTGGGAATGTCCAGTAGGTCACATAACTGAGATTGCAGAATTGTACTTGACCGCTGGCCTTCTCCCATGCAGGTTCCCATCAGGAAGCCAAGTGCTTGCTGGAACGTAAGAAGACGCATATTGGGGCTTTCTATGTTTATTTAAATTCACATATATTTTCTAGGTCTTATTTTCCCAGCTTCATAAATTGATTTCCTCTCAGGTGTCTGCAGTTTAGGTTGAAGTTTTTTTGTTTTGAGAATTTTATTAGAGTTAGGAGACTGAGGTGTCAGTTGTGTCAGACTCTAAGCAGGTCACTTACTGTATCTTCAGGCATCATTTCTAAGTCAGCCTTTTATAGTTCATCAGCCTGTTCTTCTAAAGCCTTAAATCCTCAACTAACTTCAAGTGTAACAATATTTAGAGTTTTTTGTTTGTTTGTTTGTTTGTTTGTTTGTTTGTTTTTTATCTCTAGGGCTCCATAGAAAATTCCAAATTTTTCTAACTTTATTGTCCCACTATCTACAATCTTCGCTTTAAGACAATTTTGACAGTGTAAGCTAATTATTTTTTTAAAAAAGCATTGAGCTTGTGTTCTGACCTTGAATTTTTATTTTCTCCTTGATGTATTGCAGTTTCTGAGAAGATAAGATTTAAGATTTTCCTCATGATAAGTCTTAACCCCAACTAGAGGCTCAATGAGCAGGCTGCCAGAACCCTTCTTGGGTAACCCTAAAAGTGTATTAGTGTTACTGCTTTGTCATTTCCAGTTTCTCAGAAGCCAGGAATATTTGTAGAAGTTATTTTGTCTGTAAATTACATTTATTTATTGTGTGTATGCATGTTTGTTATTATTGGGCTCCCATTCAAGAATGTAAACTCCATGAGAGCAGAGATTATGTCCATTTATATGCCTGAGCTGTGGTATCTCCAATGTCTAGAATAGTGCTTGGCACATAGTAGTTGCTCAAAATATATATTCATGATTTCAAGAATATTATTGTGTTAGAATGTTAGTTTGTTGCCTTTTGGACAAAAACTGTGTTATATTGTACTTTATATATCACGTCATGTGACTACTTACTGCTTGTTGATGGAAATATATTGTCTGCACCAGGGATTGACAAACTTTTTCTTGAAGAGCCAAATAGTAAATAGTTTTGGCTTTGCAAGCATTAAAGTCTTTCTGACAAATACTCAACTTTGCTGCAAAGATTTAACTTTGCTGCAAAGACTTAACTTTGCAGCAGTAGCAGAAAAGTAGCCACAGAAAATACGTAAATAAACAAACAGCTATCCAGCCCACCCACTTCTTATTTTTGTATGGCCCTTGAGCTAAAAACAATTTTTAGATTTTTAAATGGATTTCTTATATCAAAAGAAGAATGATATCCCATTTGTCATGGGATATTGACAAGACACAGAAACGGAAATCTGAATATTATTCCCACCACACTTGGGATATTATTCTCCTGGAAATTATAATTTCCATGTTTATAATAAATAAAATTTTATTGCAATATAGCCACGCCCATTCATTTAAGTATTATCTAAAAGTGCATTTGCATTCTAATGTGGAGTTGAGTACTTGCAAATACTAAGCAAACTACAGAGCAGAACATTTTACAAACAGGCAGAAATGATAATGCTTTTTTTTTACATTTTCTGGTCATAACAATCTCCGTATCTTCAAAACATGTAAAAGTTCAAAGCTTTACTTTTGGGGAGCTTATGGCTCCTACAATTAAAACATGGTAATCGTAATAAAGACAGACAAAGATGTTACTCTCTGCATATTAGTGAGATCTGTAAATGTAGAACATAATGCTTAGTTACCTATAAATAATAATTGATTCAAGAATCAAATGCATAAATGATGCACACATGTGATGCTAAAGAATCATATAAATCAATTAGGCTAGGTTTCTCAACTCTCTATCAACTTTACAACAGTTCTTTACAATGTAAATGGAAATTAACTTCTCACTTTTATCCTCTGATGCAGTTGAAAGTGCTAATGAAAAATCTAGAAAATCTAGACCTCAGTTAATCACGACTTGGCTGTAGATTATTGTGTTCTATAAACTGTAAAAATCAAATGAGCATTACTTGTGTTTATTAGAAAAAACTAAAGTATGTTTCTCACAAATTATAAAAAAACTGTTAACATTAGGCAAAGCATATTTGACTGATTAAAATACAAGGATGTGAGCTTTCTCCAATTAGAATGTGAGCTTTAGGAGGACAGGTATGTTTGTCTCCTCAGTACCTGATAACTTAATGAAAGAATTAATGAATAGTGCTTACAAAGCCATTCATTCATTCATGCATCTGATCAAGAAGTAATCATGTGATGGCTATTCTGCACTTGTACTGTGAAAACACAAAGATGTATGAGAAACTGTCTCTGCCCCTCAGCAACACTTTCACTGAGAAGATAACATATAACTAAAAAAAGTGGATATAACAAAAGTTGAAATATCAATTTAAAGTAAAAGGCATTAGATAGCAAAGTATTGTTAGGTGCCAAGTAAGTGATACAGGAAATAATGGCTACAACAGTTATGAGGTGGAAGGATCACTGGGATCTAGAGAGGTCAGCAAAGGCTTCCTGATAGAGGAAAGACTTATAAAGGCACTTAAAGAGTGAATAAACACCCACTGTATCCCCAAAATATGTCCACATATTATGTAGCAATAAAAAAATTTACAAAATCATCCTGTATTGATAAATACATAAATAAGTATAATGTTTAGATAGCTAAAGCGAATGAAGAACACAAATCGGTAAAATTACCATCTTTCTGGACGCTACTCCTAGCTTGACCAGAAGGTTCAAGGTGAACAAGTATTACTCAAAGGCAGAATAATCAATTCTGCCCATTCTCCACTCATCCTCCACCACTGGCTGAGCCTGAGTGTACAGATCCACAAAGTAACCTAAACACAGTAGGGTCTAGAACAGAGGGTGCAAAGTGAGCACAGGATTATCCCTGAAAATTCGGACCCTTAAACATTTGGGAAGATGATTGTCTCAATAACCTTCAATTTGTTTCTGACAAACAATCAAAGTCAGCAGCAACCTTCTCTCAAAACAAGGTCCACTAGAGGGATTACTACTGTTGACTCAGAATTACACTCACCTGTTTGTCTTAAGCTTTTTCAACATGACCAATTCTTGTTTCCCTGCACTTTAAAAAAGTTGTTAGGATTTTGCCATGTGATGTGACAATGTTCAATTTTATTTATTTATTTATTTTTTGAGATGGAGTCTCACTCTGTCTCCCAAGCTGGAGTGCAGTTGCACAATCTTGGCTCACTGCAATTTCTGCCATCTGGGTTCAAGTGATTCTCCTGCCTCAGCCTCCTGAGAAGCTGCGATTACAGGCGCATGCCACTACGCCCAGCTAATTTTTGTATTTTTAGTAGAGTCTGGATTTCGCCATGTTTCCAGGCTGGTCTCGAACTCCTGACCTCAAGTGATCTGCCCACTTCAGCCTCCTAAAGTGCTGGTATTACAGGCTTGAGCCACCGCACCCGGCTGAAAATGTCCAATATTTAACAATGGAAAAGTTTTCCTATGTTGTTCATTGATGATAAAGAAGAAACATTTGAAATCCAGTAAAAAAAAAAAAAAAAAAAAGTAATGCTACCTTACCATTGTGTTTTTAAATGTTTCATATTTAAATTTTCAACTAACATGTGGAGTTATTATTTGCAAATGCATTTATAGAGAGGTTTTTTTTTCAAGGTGAGTAATAGAAAGGTGTTTCCTAACATGTATACTTTTTATGATTCAGGTTCTTATAGGATGTAATCACTAGCAATATTTTTTAAATATCATTTTACAAATGATATTTGTACATTCACCTATTTCAGCTACCAATTGATATATTTACAAAAGTCAACATCGTGCTAAGCATGGAGAGTACTAAATGTTGGATAATGTAGATTTATATCTTCAAGGAATAAAAAAGTACAAAATATGGTGAGAATAAAATAATCTTCTATAATTTTGCAGGGTTTTCCTCTCCTAATTGGACTATCTTTGTTTGTAAATGCTTATCCATGTAGTGTTCTTGATAACATAACATTACATGAAACCACTGCAGTTACCCCTTGAAGTATCTACCAAACAACCAAGTTGGGCTTAGCAGGAAACATTCCATGATAACATAAATTCCCATTTTCTAATAGCTGAAAATCTAGAACACGTGATAACATTTACTTAGATAGCTACAATACAGAGCAGAAAGGGATTTTAAAAACCCTTGATGATGCCGTCTCATGTCACTAAAAATAAAATTTTACTTCATTACTGTTGTCTATAAGACTCTGAATGATCCAATCACTCATCATCCAGCCTCATTAGATACATTCTTGATCATCATAGTTCACCAAGTTCTTTTGTGGTCTAGGTTCAGAAATGACCATTTCTATGTCATGGCATTTGGCAAAGCAAGTCTCATGGCTAATTCAAAGTCATGAGGCAGGGAAATACATACTGCCCACAGTGGGAGGGCCCTGACAAAGTACATGGCAAAGGGTGTGGAAGAAGGAAAGCTAAAGGATTGGGGCCAATAACAACTTACCACACCAGATTTTGTGCAAATTATTTTCTGTTCCAGCCACACTAATTTCACATTAGTTGATCACTTTACTTTGGAGCGATTGTTGACCACTCACACATTGTTTATGTGATTCACCACATGGCCACGCATTATGCCTGGAAGAAGTGCATTTTGGCCTCATTTGTACTGATAATTGTTTTGGACGTATGTCTCCCTATTCAGCTGGACGTGCCTTGAAATTCATCTGTCATTTATCACTACCAAAAGCCTCACCTACATTTCTGCACAGTGTGAGCACCCTATAAATGCTGCTTTTAATTGATTGCTTTATCCTGTTTTGATCTATGAGTGACCAATAAATTTTCATGGGTCTGATCATTTGGAAGCATTAATATTCAAAATCTTTCTAAAATACTCACCTGCATTAGTTAAGATGATTGAGATTGTAGGACTGATCTAAACCCTGACACACAAGACTTTGTTCTTTCATTTCTATGAATATGACAATTTTAATTTCAGTGACAGAAATAAAGACCTAAGGTAGTGTCTCTCAAACTTTAATGTGCATTTGGATCACTTGGGGCATCTTGGTAAAATGCAAATTTTGCTTCAGTAGCCTGGAGTGAGACCTGATAGTAGGCCTTTCTAACAAGCTCCCAGCGGAGGTGATGCTGTTGATGCCTGTACCAAATTGAATGGCAAATGTCTAAAGCAGTCAGTAGTATCCTTTCCTGAATAGAATCCTTATCCATAAGTGATATAATAACTGCATTTAAGAAAAGTAACGAGAAGTGACCTCAACATGTCGATTATTATAACATTTTGTTTATATCTCACAGGCCAGTTTTATGTCTTGAAAATTAGTAGAATTTATATTTTGGAAATAGATCTCTAATCCAGATAAAACCATCAAATAGCAATTACTTTATTGCTCTATTGCAGGCTCTGGTTGTTGGCAATGAATGCAGATTATACCTGGACAAGTAAATTGAATCAATGCTCATGAGAATTTATAGAATTTACTGGTAATTCAGTATTTCTCACATCATAGTAAATCATCAGTTTTAGTGTTCATCACTAACAAAATGTACTGATTTACTTAGAGAATAAAATACAATATATTTTGAGTGAAGATACTTATTCTTTTATTCATTTGGAAATATTTAATACATACTAGGACATCAAATTGTGGTAGTCAAAGATAAAATGATGATGATATGTGACACCTATTCTCAATGGATTCATAAGCCAGAGAACAAAAATGGGTAATGAAATGACAATAAAATAAAACAATAAAATAATGCAGGAAGTACTATGTTCCTTAAGAAATGAAGAGAAGTACTAAGGAAGTCTGTAAAAGGAAAAATTACGTAAGGCTGAAGAAAAACAAGAACAGACCAAAATTTATTTATATATATATATATATATGAGAGAAATAAAAGCCTGTATGTATACATCTATAGATATATAGATATAGATATAGGCATATATGGAAAAAGAAGAAAGACCAGTAGAATGATTAAAATAAGAAAACAAGAATCCCTCAGCCAGAGTCCCATCTAGAACCTTTAATAAAACATGGTAAGGTAAGTATATGGAATCAGTTTTGACGAGAAGTATTTTCTATCTTCTATGTATTTTAAAATTTATGCCCGGCACAGTGCCTCATGCCTGTAATCTCAGCACTTTGGGAGGCCAAGGCAGGTAGATTCCTGGAGGCCAGGAGTTCAAGACCAGCCTAGGCAACATGGTCAAACTCTGTCTCTACAGAAAATACAAAAATTAGCTGAGTTTAGTGGCATGTGCCTGTAGTCCCAGCTACTCCGGAGGCTAAGGTAGGAGGACTGCTTGATCCCAGGAGGCAGAGGTTGCAGTGAGCCAAAATCACACCACTGCACTGCAGCCTGAGTGAGAGAGTCAGATCCTGTCTCAAAAACAAAAACAAACAAAAACATTATTGAAGGAAAGGAAATATGGTGAAATTTCATTTGAGTTCTAGTAACACCTTCCACTTTTGCTCGTTCTTGAATATTTACTTTTCCCACCACCTTTCTCAGTTTTGGGATTTGTAAATGAGCTGATCTTTAATATACAGAGCCCTATTCAGAATCTATTACACCCCTCCCTATACACTGCTTGGAAAACACAATTATTTGGAGTAGTCTGGAGAAGAATAAAAATAGTGATAGAAAGCGGAATCACAAGGGAAGATTAGAGAAAAAAAGGATTGGGGAATTTGCTCACCAAGAAAAGATCATGGGGGAGCTTTGATTTTATTTTGAATTTTGGACTGGGAATAGTGAACAGTTATTTACTGATCAGAATAGGGCAAAAAGAATATGCTTCAGTCAGACACTTAAGTAAGCACCTGTCCACATGTGCCTCTGGCCAGTATAGCTTGCTCCTCCTGTGAGTGTACCAAGAGCAGGGCAGGTTTCCACCACTCCGTCACTGGCCAGTGAGACTTGCCAGCCTTCTAGATCAGCATATTCAGGTTCTGGCCATAATAGCATCAACTGGGGCCAGGTGCTCCTCTCAAGAATGTCTGGCCCCATCTCACTTTTGATAGTCTGTGTAAAATTTCTAGGCTTCTTTGATAACCAAAATTGTGAGCTTAGATAAAGACCAGTTCATCACAGCACAACTAAGGTTAGTAAGGCCATTTTCTCTGTTCAGGGCACTAAACAAACACAAAATGCTATTATGCCTAAGTGCTTTTTCGACCTAAAAAAATGCCCCTCAAACAAACAAACAAAAAAATCCTAAAACACCTAAAACCTCTCTTTATTGCCCTGAAAGTGGTTCTTCATTCCTCTTTTCAGTGGGATGAGAAGGCAATTATGTTTGTTTAGACAGCTTATTATTATGCAGAGTAGCTTTCAGTACTACATACAAAAAAAAAAATGAAGATTCTGGGATTCATCACATTTGAAGTGTCATTATAATTTGATAGAATTGCATTACAATAAGGAAAGATTCTAGGAATATGTATGTCTAAGTACCAATGTGCTTTTTCACAAGAAACATAAGAACCATTAATTCTTGGTGCCAAACTTAAGCATAGCCAGCCCCAGATATCAGAATGCCTGTTATTTTTTCATCTGTACACCACCAACCTCAGCAATCTTTGACTAAGGGCTTATAAAGAATATATATACATCCTCAAAGCCATCCAAACAGTTTACATGAATTGATCTGTTACTGTTGAAACTCTCAACAAGCATTGTAATTTGGCAGGTAACTGGTTTAAACCATAGATCAGCAGCTGTAGCTAATAGAAATAGATGCAAGAACAATGTCTAGCAAACCATGCAGCCCCTGTGAGAAAATCTCTCTAGAAGATACTGCTAATAATAAGAGTTCTTGAGAGGCCACTAAAAGACAGTGTTGCTTCATGAAGTGCAGATTTAATATAGCTCTCCTTCCTTTGACTTGAAAAGAATCATACTTCTCGTTCTCAATGTCTGACCTGGAGGGCTCTCCTTGCCTGAAATATAGCATGAGCACTGCTGACACTTCAAACAAATCTTCTAAATGTATCTTAGACAAACACAAATTAAGGCATTTAATTTTCATGGTGAAGTCAATTAATGATACCCTTCCTTCTTTCCAAAGGTCTCACGCTTAACCTGACCTCTGCTGCACTCACATTTTTCCAAGTAAAGAATATAAATACATAGATGAACATAACATTTCTAAATGCAAAGTAGAATGTTTATAAATATTTTGATAAGAAATTTAGCACACAAGCACCTGAATTTCTTGACTTGCTGATATGTTAGGCTTTTTTTTAGCACCATTAATTTACAAAGTGACCATTATTTACTATAGGTAAGACTTCATCCATTAGTTTTATAATCGTTTTTTGAATAATAGCTGTATTGAGTTATAATTTACATGTGATACAATTCACCCATTGAAATATACAAGTCAATGGTTTCTAGTAAATTCATAGAGTTGTGCAACCATCACCACATCAATTTTAGAACATATTACCTATAAAAGAAACATTTTACCCTTTAGTTATCACTCCCTAAAAACCTCTCATCCCACCTATTCCTAAGCAAGTACTAATCTTTCTGTCTCTATATTGTTGCCTATTCTGGATATTTCATATAAACAAAATCATTAGGTTTTATACTTATTTTTACTAATTAATTATATTCAAGTAAATATACTTCATACTCTTAAAGATTATTCTTTTTTTCTGAGCCAGGTACCTATAGTGTTGTGTGCCTATAGTGTTTTTAGGGTTATGATTATAGCTTACATTTAAAGCTCTATGAATGCATAGGTAAGAATATACATTGGCCCTTGAACAACATGAAGAGGCCCTAAGCCCCTATGCAGGTGAAAATCTCCCAAAAAACTTAACTACTAATAGCCTACTACTGGCTAGAAGCCTTACTGATGACATGTTGATTAACACATATTTTATGTATGTATTATATACACTATTCATCCAATAAACCAGAGAAAATAAAATGTTATTTTAAAATCATAAGAATGATAAAGTATAGTTACTATTAGTGGAAGTGGATCATCATAAAGGTCTTCATTCTCATCATCTTCACATTGAATAGGCTTAGGAAGGGAAAAGAAGTTGTTCTTGATGCCTCAGGGGTGGCAGAGGCAAAACAGGTGGAGGAGGTAAAAGAGAAGGCAGGAGAGGTAAACACACGTGATGCAACTTACAGAAATACAACATGATTTCTGTCTGATTTTTTTGCTTTCATTTCTCTAAAAATATTTCCATATGGTACAAATGCTTTCTTCTCCATTTGCTTTAGTTTCAGTGATTGTGTCATGGAAGGGTTAATATTATAAAAACAAACAAGCAAAAATCAAAACAGTCTTAAATAATCAGAATCCTTCTGGCAGATTGTCTAGTGTCAATTTGTTTTCTGGCACTGATTCATCTGCATCTTCTTCCTCATCGTCTGGCACTGGTTCAGAAGCACCCATCTCCATCAAGTCATCTTCTGCTAATTATTCTGGTATGATATCTATTAGTTCTTAAATTTCTCCAAGATCTTTATCTTGAAACCCTTCATACCCCACCTTTTTTTTTGCCATATTCACAATCTCTTTCATTATTTCCTTGATTGCCTCTGTTGTAAGTCCTGTGAATTCATGTACAACATCTGGACACTGTTTCCTCCAGCAGGAATTTATTGTTTCTCACTTAATGACTTTCACAGCTTTTTCTACAACAATGATAGCATCTTCAATGGTGAAATCCTTCTAGATTTTCATGATGTTCTTTCTACTGGAGTTCTCTTCCGTAACATTGACAATCCTTTACATGGAGTACTGTGTGTAATGAGCTGTAAAGGTCCTCATGACCCACCACACATGTAGAGACTGAGTTAGAAATGTGTTGAGGAGGAAGCAGACCACTTTGATGCCTTCCGTGTTGATTGAACTCATGGAGTTCTGGATATTGTCCAACATCAAAAGAATTTTAAAAAGTAGTTCCTTATGGGCAAGGTACTTCCTGACTTCAGGGACAAAGCATTGATGCACCTCTTCCAGGAAAAGTGTTCTCATTGTCCAGGCCTTCTTTTTGTGCAATCAAAAGATGGGCAGCAGCTGGTATTTATCTTTTCCCTTCAAGGCTCAGGGGTTGGCAGCTTTTTACATAACAGCAGTCCTAATCATGAGCCCAACTGCATTCATTCAAAATAGGGAGTTAGCCTATCCTTTCCTGCTTTAAATCCTGCTGCTCAACAGTCTTTCTTACTAATAAATGTCTCTGTGACTTTTTTTTTTTTTCAGAATACAGCACTTTTGTGCTCATTAAAAACCTGTACAGACAGATATCCTTTATCCTTAATGATTTCCTTAATGGCATCTGAGAATTTGTCTGCTACCTCTTGGTTGGCAGAACCTGTTTCTCTCATTATCTTGGCATTTTTTTATGCCAACTCTCTTTCTAAAATTATCAAACCATCCTTTGCTGGCATTAAGTCCTCTAGGTTTAGATCCTTCACCTTCCTTTTGCCAATTGTCACGTAATAACTTCAATTCTTCTCTAATCATATTAGAGACTAAAGGTATGACTCTTTTATAGAAGACCTGCACCTATATAAAAACTGCATTTTCAACATGACATAAAAAAGTATTTTACAAAAAGTACAATGTTTTTGCCCCTGCTGATGTAGATACAATAATGGTTTCAATAATTCTCTCTTGTTTTTTTGTTTGTTTGTTTGTTTTTGAGACAGAGTCTGGCTCTCTCGCCCAGGCTGGAGTGCAGTGGCACAATCTCTGCTCACTGCAAGCTCCACCTCCCGGGTTCATGCCATTCTCCTGCCTCAGCCTCCCGAGTAGCTGGGACTACAGGCGCCCATCACTATGCTGGGCTAATTTTTTGTATTTTTAGTAGAGACGGGGTTTCACCGTGTTAGCCAGGATGGTCTTGATCTCCTGACCTCATGATCCGCCCACCTCAGCCTCTCAAAGTGCTGGGATTACAGGCGTGAGCCACCGCGCCCAGCCTCCCGCTTGCTTTTTTAACTATAGTAACAATAAATCCTTACACTGGATTATTTGTCTTGAAGTGGCAGCCAACCACAGTTGCAGTACAATCTGCAGTATATATATCAAGCAATTCGACTTTTTCTTATAATGTCATGACTTTCGTTTACTTCTTGGAAGCACTTCCATCATCACTATGGCACTTCTTGTGACTCCAATGGTGTTATTCAAGGCTTATGATATTGCACTAAACATGTTTTAAAATAAACACAAGAACCTCGAGAAATCACTTTTTACTGCAATACACAATTTATTGGAGAGATGAATTTCTCACACAAAGATGATTACTGTCACACAGTGTATTAAACAGATACTCATCACTCAAGCTCACCACAATAGCAACAGGAAGTGGCTACAAAATTGTTACAGTACTACAATATGTACCACAGTTAATTTTATGTAGTTATCATTTAATACCGCATCTTTACATTTATTTATTTTCCCTGGACTGAGTAGCACTATGCACAGTCTGCATAAGTTTAAGTTTTTATAACAGATTTATCTATATTTTATAGTAGTAAATGACAAAATAGACTAGTATCTTCATATATTATATGCATTCATGACATAATTTTTTCTTAATTTGTTTGATATTTCTAGGCTACACAGTTTGTCTGCCAGTTTTTTCAAACTGTTGCAAATATCCAAAAAGTTTCTCAATATATTTATTGAAAAAAAAATCTATGTATAAGTGGACCCACATAATTCTAACCAGTATTGTTAGAAATTGAAACAAGGCTTATTTCTAACTTATTAGCTTATTACTGACTTAACAACCTCAATGTGACTTCAGTTATTAGTATTTAAAAGTATATTTTGGTAAAACATATTCCCAATTGTTTGTTTGTTTATGAAATTATTTTGAAACATAGAGAAATACCAGTTTACTACCAGTAAAAATAAACTTTGAAGCTTATAGAGAAAGATAATCTCTCTCACACACACACACTGTATGATATGGTTTGGCTCTGTGTCCCCACCCAAATCTCATCTTGAATTGTACTCCCATGATTCCTACGTGTTGTGGGAGGGACCTGGTGGGAGATAATTTGAATCATGAGGACTGTTTTCCTCATACTGTTCTCGTGGTAGTGATTAAGTCTCAGGAGATCTGCTGGTCTTATCAGGGTTTCTGCTTTTACATCTTCCTCATTTTCTCTTGCCACTGCCATGTAAGAAGTGCCTTTCACCTCCTGCCATGATTCTGAGGCATTCCCAGCCACATGGAACTGTAAGTCCAATTAAATGTCTTTTTCTTCCCAGTCTCGGGTATATCTTTATCAGCAGTGTGAAAATGGACTAATACACTGTGTTTCAGGAATCATACTTCTTTATTGCCCAGGGACATTTTGGGGCAGTGTGAAGCACAGTAACTGGTGTCCAGTTCGAAGATTCCTTAAAAACAATGCCCTAATGGGTAATTATGTGAGATGATAGTTATGTTAATTTGTTTGGCTACAGTAAACATTTCACTATTATCTTAGTTCATTCATGTTGCTCTAATAAAATACTTGAGACTGAACAATTTATAAATGAGAGAAATTTATTTCTTCCAGTTCTCGAGGCTGCGAAGTCCAATATCAAGGTATTATCATTTTGTTTCTTGCTGTATCCTCACATGGCAGAAGGCAGAAGGGCAAAAGGGAACAGACCTGCCACTCAAGCACTTTTATAAGTCATTAATCTCTTTGCTAGAATTCCATCCTCATAACTGCAGATTCTAAAAGGTTCCACCTCTTAATATTGTTGCATTGGAGACAAAGTTTTATGGGAGGCAAGGCCCTTGGCCCCCCAAGGTTTCAATGATAAATCAACTCACAATAAGACAGATTAATAAGAAAAAAGACAAATCTATTAAGCCATGTTCATGGGGAGAGTCACAGAGGATTCTTCTAACACCATCCAGGAGCTTATATATCTGCTCAAGAATGGGGGCTTGGATCCTGGCAAAACAAGTTATAAGGTGGGGGAGAAGAATAATTCCATTGAGTGGCAATAATTGATTGCCTGGATGAATTGTTGGATCAAGGAACAGAAATTAACTTGTAAATAGTTATCTTTGGAATTGAAATGGTCCTTGGAGTCAGTCTTTATCTTTAAAAAGGGTGTGTTCAGATGCAGTTACATTTTTAGCCTTCGTTCCTTTAGTGGGTAATTAAATAACAAGCAGGGGAAGAGAAACAATTGTTCTCTTTGGTGCTTCAGTCTCATCTTTACATAGATAAGCGAAAAGTCCCTTCTAGAGCTTACTGAGCTCTCAGTTTTTAAATCAAAATACTCATGATTCCAGTGAGCCATATTTTGGTGTAAAATTTCCTGCACTCCTTCAGTTGTAACATGAGTTTTGGAGGGAACAGAAACATTCAAACCATAGCAAAAACTATGTATAAATATACCAAAACATTACATTTTATGCCTTAAATATATACAATAAAATAATTTCTTTAAAAAAGAGCAATTGCTAATACACATGCACTATTATCTCTTTGTTAGAACCATTGCTATGGATTCTTGTCTCTTTTGCTTCCCATCTTCCTTTAACTTAATCTATTCTCTACCACAAAGAGTCTTGAATGATATATTTAGAACATGTCACTCCTCTGCTCAAAACCTAATAGCATCCTATCTCATTAAAAATAAAATCCAGTTCTCTGGGGCCTATGTGATCTTGTCCCTTGATCTACGACATCATCTCTTACATCATTTTCTCAGTGGACTCTCCTACTCTTCACAGCCATTCTGGTTTCGTTGTTGCTTTTGAACACACCACGCATGCTCCTACCTCAGGGCCTTAGCACTAACCAGGTCTCTGCCTACCACAGTTTCACAGTTTCCCCTAATTATTTTCATAGCTCATCTCATTACTTTATTTAAATCTCTATGCAAAGAATTACTTTATTTCAATCTCTAGGCAAAAGTCTCTAAATTTATTTTCATACATAAAAGAATACCCTACCCTCCCATTCACTTTCTAGTCCCTTATTCTGTCTTTTTAGAATGTATCACTACTTGATGTTTTGTTTGTTTATTTGTTTGCCCAAAATGTAAATTCCATGATAGCAAGAAATTTGTTTGTTCACTGCTATATCCCTAGTGCCTAGGAAGTACCTGGGTTATTACCTAGTATACATTATATTTAATAAACATCTGTTGAATGAATGAATGAATGAATGAATGGATAAACAGATGGATGGATGGATGGATGATTGGATAAATAAATAAATAAATAAATAAATAAATAAATATTGATTCTCTTTCCTTCAGATAAATAAATCCAAATTAGAAGTGTGGAATTTCTATAGACTTTTACTTTTTCTGAGTTCAATTCAAAATACTCACTCTGTTTTTAGGGCTTACAGACGAGCTTTAGTCTGTGTATACATCTTTCATCTCTTTTCTTCTTCCATTATTGTATACTTTGCTAGAAAAATTGGGAGCTATAGCCATTTTTTACTTTACTCAAACTGTCCTTTTTTGTGTATTTTAGTGCTAAGTACACTGAATTTATGATTTATATCTTCATGGTATTTCCAGATACATTTTTACTTGCTTTTCAATCAGTATTTGTGGGATTTGAATACATCTAAACAATGCCAGGGAATACATATTCATTGCCTGATCATAAACAAAGGTCTTTTTTGGCCGGGCGCGGTGGCTCACGCCTGTAATCCCAGCACTTTGGGAAGCCGAGGTGGGCGGATCACGAGGTCAGGAGATCGAGACCATCCTGGCTACCACGGTGAAACCCCGTCTCTACTAAAAATACAAAAAATTAGCCGGGCGTAGTGGCGAGCGCCTGTAGTCCCAGCTACTCGGGAGGCTGAGGCAGGAGAATGGCGTGAACCCGGGAGGCTGAGCTTGCAGTGAGCCGAGATCGCGCCACTGCACTCTGGCCTGGGCGACAGAGTGAGACTCCATCTCAAAAAAAAAAAAAGGCCTTTTTAAAATTCTTATATGGAGAGTCACAACTATTTTTCTTTTAAAAAGCTATAAGACATACCACTTCAGAAAATGTAGTAAAATGTGAATTATACACTTTCTGTACTGGCAAGCTAAAATGTGGATGTTTTATAGCCAACTCTATGCTGTAAGAATGTTGGAAAGTCTGGATAATCTAAGGGTTTTGAGTGGAAATACAGTATGGCTGCTTTAATTCAATACTATTAAAAAATCAAAACCATGAATTTTAATTTTACATAAAAACAACAGAGAAAAAGGCACATTACATATCGCAGTCACCTAGTTGAGCCCCAAGCAAAAGAGCAGAGAATTGCAGAGGAAGGATATGTTAGGGCAATACCCAGCAGAGGCCAGGTCAAACTGAGGTTTATAGAGGCAATACAGAGAAAGGATCTGAGGTCTAAATGAGACCACAGAGCCAAGAGCAGAAAGGGAAAGTGTCTTTGAGCCAGGATCCAGGAGCTATAATGGCCATAGTGTGCCAGAAGGTGCCAAACAGAAACAAAAGTTCAAAGATGAGTTGCCCAGTTGTTCTAAGAAGATACTCTCGTCTTCTATACTGCAGTACCAGGCCATGAGCAAGGACTCTGCAGTGGGAGGGAAGGCTGGCACTTTTCAATTATATAACATTTATTTGTGCCTCTGCTTATCTGTCCTAGGAGACAATTACCTTTCTGAGAAGAGAGGCAGGGGCTGGCAAAAGGCCTTGAACATAGTAGGCAGTCAACACATTTGTTGAATAATAAGTGTAAATTATCCTCCTCCCTCTCACCCTGCAGTGAATCCTTCATAAGTAAGTATGGGTAATCCACAAAGTATATTTTTACTTTAAAACAAAATACATCTCTTAAATATTTCTCATACAGAGGCACTTTGAACTGAAAGCAAACACAAAGTTTCCATGTGAATACTATTTTGAGAAAATGTTAAGTATCACAAAACAGTGATTTTTAAAAGTGGAAGGGCCTTCTTAACCGTAACCACAGTATGTCATTGCTACCCAATGTTTTAATTGCCACTATTTGTCTGGCTGCAGAACAATGAGGTATGGATGGATCTAGGACTGGCTGGAGAGGTCCCAGGGTGAGAACAAAATGGATGCACTGTGCACTGGACCTAACAGATGGAGAAGGCCTCTGATGGATGACTCTCTGGAAGCATCAGAGACCACTGGCTCTGGGTGACTTGGCTCAGGCTATTAGCAAAAAAGAAGTTTGATTCAAGCCAGTCTTTTATCAATTAAGGATTTTACTGTGCAACCCCCACTGAGCATTTGAATTAGAAATGAAATGTAATTTAGACTTCGCTTAACCTTTCGGACTTTTTTAATTTTACCTTTTGTAAAAATAACAAAAACTGCTGATGGTACATAGAGATTTGTATTCCTGATACGTAAAATAATCCATTTAAATACTACATGCTAGTTTGTTCCTTCTTTAGAAATAACTTTTTCAGGAATTTAAGTTCATTGAAAGTAAATATAGGTATGTGTACCAGTACCACCAGCAGTTGTAGTCAGTGTGGTTTATGAAAAAAAAAAATTAAAAGAAACTCTAAAATTATCCAGACGTAACCTTTTGATCAAAGAACTAAAAAATTATGTATTTATCATACCAGCGTTTCTTCTAACTTCATACTGGCTTGTTTGTGAAAGAAAAGTCTTTGAAAAGGCTACCTGTACGTGATAAAGATTTTTAAAGTACTCTTCTCTTCCTTTTTATTAGAGAAAATCCAAAGGGAGTTTTAAAATTTGTTTCTTTGTGTATTGTTTTAATGGTGGATCTTATTCAAACATTTTTTAAGGCTTTACATTTGTTGCTTATCTCTGAGGGGCAGCATTGCAAAGTGCTTAAGAACAAAGATTTTAAAACTGCATAGACTGGGTTAAATCTAGGGTCCAACATTTATGTATCTCAGTTTTCCCCATTTATACAATGGAGAAAATAATATAGGCTGTTGTGGGGAGTAAATAAATTTATATAATAAAATAAATTTATATGAATAAATTTATATAATAAAATAAATTTATATGAATAAATTTATATATGCAAAGTTTTTAAAACAGACTTAAACATGGTAGGTCTAAGAATATAAGAATCAGCTATTCTGATTATTTTGTTGTAGATTCCAGAGGTCCTGAAATATGAAATTATTCGTTATCTTTCAGCTACGCATTTTGCTGACAGCACATTGATATAATGTGCCTAGCATTTGAATTTATTAGGGCTTATACTCAGTGCCTTAACATTATAGCAGTTTTGTAGATAAATGAGTATGAGTTTTTATTTGTGTGAAACATTGGTTTGAACACTATTATTACACAGGTACTATTTAGAATGAGACTTAACACAGACTGCCTTTATAGCAGGTGTGAAATCTCCAGCCCACAGGCCACATATGCACCTCAGCTTAATGTCATCTAGCCAGAAGGCAAGCACCCAGAGCTGGCATTGCCGTTCGTACTTTCTGCTGTGAAAATACAAGAGGGCATTTGCAGTCTTTATTATCCTATAAACACATAAACTGGGGCTGTTTCCCATCCATCTCACTTTCTGCCATAATTAGGATTCTCAGTCTTCCTCTGCCCTTTCAGTAAGTGTCTTTGTGTGCCTCTAAATGTTGCTATGCAGAAGGACAGTGTGTGTGTTTGTGTACATGCATGTGTGTGTGTGAGAGTGTGTTAGCCTCTCAGTGTGTCTTATGTGCAGGTGCATAGCTCCCTTTGAGCACATCTCTCATTATTCTTTGTCCTACTATATTTGCTGATCATTCTCTTTGTATGGCTCATAGCATATGTGAGTTCAGCATTCACTGCCTTTCTTTACTCTCATGTGATTGTCTCGGTCTATCACTTAAAATTCTAGAATGCCAGAATTAAAATGGAATATTGTGTTATTTTACAGTTGGCAACATTCCTTAATAAAGAACCAAAATGTATATTTTATTGCTTACTGAATGTATTGAATAGCATTCTTACTTAACAAATATTTAACTACTTACTATAGGCCAGGAACTAGAACAAGAGAGTTTGTTTTTCTTACTCTCATTTTTTAACGGTGCAGGAAATACTATACATTTATCTTAACTAAAACATAACTAGTAATTTAAATATCTTTTAACTTGTTGATTTATTACTTGGTTAACTCTTCATAGAAAAAGTAAAGGATTTCCTGCCTTGCTGGAATATATAAAGTAAGAAATTAGTTGTGAAAAGATATATATTAAGATTAGATGTATATTTCCAAATAGATTGGAGTGTAGTAATGCAGGTAAATGCAAATCCACAATAACAATGAATTTAACTTTGACATCAAAGGATTACTTCTTCAGAACACAGGAAGGATGAGGACAGTCCGTGCTATTGGCACGGCTATTGACTTAACACGCTGTGCAATCTGGATCACAGGTTTGTCTTCTAGCACACAGGCAGAGCACGTTACGGTCTGGGTCATGTAGGAGATTTCTGTGTTTGAAAAGAAGAAAGTTTCTACATTTTGGCTCAGAGAAATATCCAGCTACATACATGTGCCTTTATGCCTATGACATCTCCAAGGTGAGCATGCATACAGGTACCGACATTTTTAGGTGAGCTAACAAAGCAAACACCAGTTATTCAGGCAATGAGCCCAAAGAGACCTAAAGTACAGAGGGTAAGAAACAGTGAAAGCTAAAATACAGAGGAAGAGGAACTTCAACATGGCTGCCGTGTGAGCTTCCTGCTCCCTTACTGGCATTTCTTTGATATGGGATTTTCAAAGCAGGTACTGTTCTTATTGCAATCACATTGTCACACTCCATTATGAGGAAGCAATTAAGCCCATAATAAGTTAAAAGGTGATTTTTTGTATTTTTTTTTAAATCTCACATAACTGTTGATTTGTTAGCTTTTGTAAACAGATAGGAATTTTTCAATTACATGCTGCAAAATACCTTTTCTCATTCTGAGTGTTTAAAGGCAAATGTATCTTGGATCCAGTGCTTTTGTGTTTACAAATCTGGATATGATTTAGTAAGCTTTAAAGAGATAGCAAGCACACAGTAAGGAAATCAGATTTACATAATTTTCTGCTTGCTTACAGAACACAGCAGTTGAGATTATCTTTTACATTTGGGAAGACTGTTTTAATATGATAAGATGAAATACCACCTACAGTACACTTGATCTTGCTAGTTTGACTTCTTAAAATAAATTACAGGCTGATTTGTCATCGTGACTTTTAACATAAATTGCTATTATAATCTAAAGGAGCAATTCTAAAGGAGACTGCCTTTTTATCTCATCTACATAAAAATATTTGGGTTATTTCTACATTTATTCTTTTCTCCATGCAATTTATTTGCTGTAACTTTACATGGCAGGAACAACAAAAATCCATGTTTTGTTCATTTCATCCATTCTTCTATTCATGCTGATAAGTAGCAAATAGCAGCTTAAATGGAGAAATGGCACAAGTAAAAGAAATACGTCCATTTTACTTTTTGTATATAAAAAAAGTGTTCTTTAAGGGGAGGTGTGTGCCTTTTTCTCCCATTGGAAACATAATTAAATTACAACCTTGGGGAAATAAGATGAGCTAAGGCATTACTCATTATCTTCCGCACTATGTATGTAAGCATATACGTACGTAGGTGCTCTTGCAGCTTCAATAACTGCTGTCAATAATAAGTGTCATCGTCCAAACATCTTTTAGCTGTAGGAGTGTGATTGCTGGGAAAAGAAGAGGAGGTTGTGCTAAACCAAAGGGCCTGAAGGACCCTCTTATGTAATCATTAGCCTCAGGGGAATGTTTGGTGTTTTTTGTCCTGATTTTTGCTTTATGGATTGTGAGCATTAAGCTTGACTAAGCTTTCTGTCACTGTCTCTAAATTACATTTGTCCAAATTTGCCATGGTTCCTATTTTCTGTATCATCTGTATTTATTATTTGACCACAAAAGAGTTAGAAAATGAACATGATTATATGCTTTCCAGGATTAGTTATTCATTGAGAAGTGTTCCGACTCAGCTATTTCACATTAAAAAAAGTGTGTGGAGGGGTGCACACAGCTCTTCTAGTCAAGCTTTCTTACTGTACTCTAGATGGAGATTACATATACGTATGTATTATCTCATTCAGGGCTCAGCATGAAATTGGAGTAATCCTGGATTTATAAGTGGATGATGATTATTTCCTTCCAACTCAGTGGAATAATAGTACTGACTCCTTGGAGTCTCTGGAGCGTTTGTTTTTATTGTTTTTATAGTTGGGGAAAGGTTTGTAGAAAACATGAGTAACACATATAGCATAGGATTACATAATGTCATCTATACAGTGTCATCTCTGATGCTGCTTTCGGTTTAAACAAAAACTCAAATTAAAGATAGACAAGTTTAATGGGAGATTTATTCGGAATCATAAGAGAGATTCGGCCTTGCCTACTACCTCTTCCATGCTTTAAGCCTTCCTGCTCCAGGAAGAACTTCTCAGAATAGTCCAGCCCACCGTGAAATACTCTCCCTGAAGCTAAGAGCATGTATGATGTGTGCTGCTCAGTCATCTCATCTTGACGTGTCTTTTTTCTTTGATTTCTAACTTTTGTCCCTTTAACCCTTCCTGCCTTTCCACAGTTTATGTGACATGCCCCAATATGAAACAGATTGTTAACTTGCATTTGCTTTCTATTGCTATGAAACAATTACCAGAAATCAAGTGGCTTAAAGAACACAATTTTGCTTTCAGGTCTGTAAGTCTGAAGTGCAATATGACTTAACTAGGTTTTCTGCATATGGTCTCACAAAGCTGAAACCAAGGTGTCAGCTCAGCTGGGTTCCTCTCTGTGTGGCTCTAGGGAATAATTCCTTTTGAGCTCATTTGTGTTTTCAGGATCCAGTTCCTTGTGGTGGAAGGACTGAGGTCCTCATTTTCTTGTTGGCTGTCAGCAGAAGGCTGCTTTCTGCTTCTGAAAGTCACCTGCATTTCTTAACACATGGGGCCCCCTCAGTTTTGAAGCCAGCAACAGCAAGGCCGACTCCTCTCTGGGTTTTTAATCTCTGGGTTTTTGCCACCAGTGGAGAAAACTGCCTGCTTTTACAAGACTTCATGGTACTGGGCTAGGCCCACCCAGATCATCTCCAGATTTTAAGGTCAGCTAACTTGGAATTTTAATTACATCTGCAAAATCTTTCACAAAGTACTTAGATTCGTGCTTGACTGAGTAACCAGGGGATGGGAATGTCTGGGGAGGAAAGATGATATCTTTAGAATTCTTCTACCACATTGACCATGGTGCATTATCTCCTGTGACACTGAGGTAATTCTGTGCACAGGTAGATACTAAATCCATTTATTAAATGAATCCACAAATGTATGAACAAAGGAATAATAAAGATAATTTTGTAAGTCAGATATATCATCATACAAATTACAAATAGATAAAACTGAGCCTGTAGGTGAAGATAATTTTATTTTACCCAAATACATTAGTTTTGGGTCATTACACTTAACCTTATGTCTATGATTGAATTGATTAATCATGGAAAGATTTGCCATTCAATGGTGAGAATCTGTTTATCAAATGACAACAAATTTTAAAAGGTTTTTTTTTCTTTAAAGTCCTAACTATTAGCATCTGACAGTTATGCCTTAGTCTCAAATTGTTTTACAAACTGATGTGTACATTACAAAGCACAGGCACATACATTATCTCCTCCGACACTCACAATAGTCTAAGGATATTAATAATCCCTCCTATAGCCCCTGTAGAAATTTGAGGCTCACAATGCTGCAGTATTTTGTTGAAGGTCTTAATTCTTTATACTCAAAATGTTCTGAATGCAACTAATTTTGCAAAAAAAAAAAGGGGGGGTGGGTGAGGAGGAGTTGGTCATAATGATATAATCAAAGAATTAAATGAAGAGATTAACAAAAAAAAAATTCTGGCCAATTCTTTACATGCCCTGCCCAAATGTTTGATAATTATAATGTGATTGCTATCCCACCCTGTATTTAACAGTGGAATTACGTATCATCAGGAATTGCAATAGTAAGTTATCTATGGCAAGTAGAAGAGACTAGTTTTTCCCACATTTTTTGAAATGCTGAAAAAGGACCCCTAATCTCTACCAGTGAAGTGATGAAAAGGTAATATCTTCAAATGAACAACATGCAACTACATTTGTCTCTAATTAGTATCTATGCAATAATGACGATGATTTTTCTTGATTTTGTAGTTTTTTTTCCATGTTTTAAAAATAGCTTTTTAAAAAATTTCATTTTATTTTCTTGAGATAAGAAATTGTTTCAAGAAATGCTCTGTGGCCCAGGCTGGAGTGCAAGGTGCAATTAGAGCTCACAGCAGTCTTGACCTCCTGGACTCAAGCAATCCTTTCACCTCAGCCTCCTAAGTAGCTACGACGATAGGCATATGCCAACACGTATCACTTTTTAATTTTTTTTATTTTTTGTAGAGATGGGATCTCGCTTTGTTGCCTAGGCTGATCTCGAACTCCTGGCCTCTAGGGATCCTCCTGCGTTGGCCTCCCAAAGTGCTGGGATTACGGGTGTGAGTCATCTGGCCCAGCCAAAAATTGCTTTTTGAGTCTGTACTTTTCATAGTTCAGTGATCACGAAGTGAAACTGTATTTACAGACTCAGGATACCTGTTTCATAACTTAAAAAACAAACTCAAATGCAATTCAGTTGTGCAATACGTATTTTAAGAATTAAGAAGGGCATTTATAGGATAATTGGAATTAGCAGACTTGTATAATTTAGTAAACACACTGAGGAAAAGAAAAAGACTCAAAATGTTCAATATAAAGAGATGTATTTACAGGGCTCCAAGATCAGTATGTTTGTGTCTCTGATGCTGCTTTCAGTCCTAGGATTCCCTTGACCTCTTCTTCCAGCGTTCTTCAAGTTTCAATATCCTTCCCAACACTCACTTTGCCTCTTCTCAACCACTCCCTTTCACTTACAAAATCCTTTCTATAATATTCCACGTCTTATTTCACTTTACTGTCAGAAAACAATAAAACAAGGCCTTTCTTCAGTTCTTTTCCTGTAGCTGCTAAGCCTAGATTAAAGCCGAGGTGATTTTCACAGTCCTGTAAGTGACTTTGAGCTTGACCTAGGCCCTTGTCTTTAGCTTTCAACTATGAGATTTCAGAGGAATTGTTGCTTGTTCCTTAAAGAATATAAATGACATTACGACAGCCTTAAATAAGAAAAACACTCACACAAAAACTATTATGACAAATTGAGGAATATTAAAGTAGTCGATTTGTGCATTTCATTGAACATTCTGAACCATACAAATTTAAATGCAGCTTTCAATATACAAATAAGCCAGTTCTGTAACAATAGACAGTGCCATTGTGTATCAGACATTATGCATAGTGCAGCCAGCTGCATCAAAGAGATGGGGGAATTGGGATTTGTTTTTAACGTTAAACTGAAATCCAGAAAAATTATTATTGTCACTCTGTAATAAACAGGAATGTGGCTTAATGAAAACCTTTATTTGTATTGGTGAGTTTTTTGTTCCTAATTCAGAAGTGGATAAAGCTGCTCTTTATAAGTGGGTAGCTGCCAGAATGCTTAAACTTTGCAAAATATCATCTTGTTCACATGTGAAGAATATCAGAAGAATAGTTTAAATAGTACAGATAAGATATAGTTTAATATAGGAGGAAATTCCAGGAAGACTAGCAGGAGCATTGACAGTGCTTATTATATCCTTCTTATATCCCTTTGTCTTAAAAAAATATGTAACAAGGAGATATTAACATTTGACATCTTTCTTTGGTGAAGGGAGAAAATAATCATCTGTCTTTTCTAATTTAAAGATTAAAAAATTACACCCAAGTGCAATTATGTATTATGTAGCCCAAACCTTTTTATAATGATATGTTTCTAAGAATACATCAAAATGTATGGTTGCTTTCTTTATGCTTGCTTTCTTTAAGTCTTACACGTAAACTTACAGAGAATTTTAGAATTTCTTTGGCAATTAGAATGATGCCAAATGTTCCTATTAATTGCGAATATATGTGAAGTTAATGTGAAATGGAAAATGTATGTTAGAACACATGTATTTAAATGTGGCTTATTTTATTAGCAGTTACTCTTAGATACTAGTGTGCTAGGAAGTAGAGAAGTTACTGTGAAAACCAAATTGACACACTTACTGTTTTTAAACTATACCTTTGCTCTTTAGGAATATAAGCTTCTCTTAATCCTTTTTCCATTTTTCAAGTTTTCAAGCCCTGACCTTGAGCTTGAGTAATAAGCCAAAGCTGGTCCTTCACTGGAAAAAAAGTTAAAACCAAAACCAACAACTAAATTTTATGCAGAGATGTCTGAATGCTAATTTTCTGATTTCATGTGAACATTTTAGCAACTGATGAATCAAGACGCAGTCTAGATATATAGCTGAATGTTGTAGATGCCTACTCTTTTGATTCTAGGCCAAGTTCTTCTTACAAAAATAAATTAGCCATTCATAACAGATTTCTAATATAATGGTTATTCAAATATCACTAATATTTGATCAATACATATTTATTATGAGCTCCTTATGCTTGAGGCACTAAAAAAGTTCAAATTGAACACATTATGAAAGATGTGAAGAAAGCATGTATTAACTATAGATCTTGGAAATTATTTCCAACATTTGATATTTCAAAAATTAATTATATCACTTCCAGCATGTATGTAGAACAAACTCATTTTGTATTTTATTAGTTGAAATGTCTAATTAAAGAGGTGTCTAGACTTTGGATAATTTACTAGACTATGGAATTATTTTGATCATATTATATTTAGAAACATTTTAAGATTCCTATTTGCTACTTTAATATTAATAAGCAATGAGCGTTATAAAAGCATGAAGCAAAATACTGAATAAATTCATGTGAGTAGTGCAATATTCTGGAAAGGGCATTAAACTTAAAATCTGGACACTTAGATTAATTCTCTGTTTAGCTCTTTCCTCTCCAGACTTGAGTGTCTTCTGGCTATAAAATGACATAAGCCTAGAATGTCTTTCTGTAACTAGATTCTGATTTAGTTATGCTTTGACAAAGGAGAATAGATTCTCTCAAAATTTCTTTTAACCCTGGAATTATAATAACATGATTTTGTAAAAATCATTTCCTTTTTTCTGGTGTAGAATTTTTTTTTTCTACTTGACTACATAGTCCTAAAAGCTAAGAATTAGGTATTGTTCATCTTTGTGTATGTAAAAGAAGTGCAATGCCTAACACATAGTAGGCACTCCATAGAACCTGTTGAATAAATAATGTGATTACTGGTGTAAAAATCAGTTACTTCTAAATTATAATTTCCTGACTTTATGTAAGTCTCAAAGATCAATTTTCCGATTATATATTTAAATGTATATATTAACATTAAGTTTAATTGAAAATACTGCTAAAGTAGAGGCATCTCTCAATAAAATAAACGTGTTATGAAATGACAAAACTTTTCCTAATGTTTTGTGCCTGAAGGAACCATGGATATAAACTTAATGCTAATAAACTGAAACATTTATTAATGCAGGGAATGCTATTTTTATTATAGTCAAAAATGATTTCAAACAGTAATATAAATGGCCAAATTTGCAATATCTATAAAAATGAGCCAGAGGTAAGGTGTTTTGATGGAATGGTTTTAAAAATGCACACCTCTCTCTCTTTTTTACTATCTTGACTAGTGTTGGAGTTCAGTACTGGCATCACTGTGCACGTTTTTTTTTTTTTTTTCTTTTCATCCTTTTCTGGACTCTTCTTTGGACTAGAATTCCCTAATATCTGATTTTTTTGTGCCTGCCCCCAAAGTCCTTCCACAGCAGTTGTATTTCTCATTTTCCCGTTTTACAAGTTGGATAATCTTAGACAGCAATAGAGCTTTGAGGAAAGAACATTTCAAGGTTGCAGAGGAGAGGAGTATTTTATAGTTGAAATCATAATAAAAAATAAGAACCATGAGTGCCTTTAAATATTTAAGAAATACAAGAGGAGACAAAACTTTCATTAAGCAGTGTTGCTGGTATAGCAGAAACCAAAATGATGATAGTGTAAAACGGTGGGTGATATTCCTGGGATAAAATCTATGAGGAAAAAAAAAAACAGATTTAATTAAGATTTTAAGACCTGGGTTTTTTGTTGTTGTTGTTGTTGTTTGTTATTAAGAGTATGTGCCTGCTAAGAGTATAATTAATGCAAACCTCATAAAAGTGACACTAACTGAGAGAATTATCAAGACCCAAGAAGAATAGTGGCAAAGAGAATAGATAACTGTTTACTTTCAACAGATATATTTATCCAAATTAATTTTCTGTGCACCTACTATGTGCAAAGCACCATGGAGCCTAGGGAGATAAGAAGTTGCAGTAGATACAGTATTTACAATGTATTATTTTCCTTTTCTTTGTACAAGCTTATTGTCTTTCTCTGGATACCCCTAAAATGAGCAGATTGCTTGTAGGTGATTATTTTGGGAAGGAATTTCGGAACACTGGTGGGTGACTGGAACAAATAAAATAAGGAAGAAGGGAAAGCCAGTCCAAGAATACACTAGTGAACTGGTACTAGCTGTGCATAACTGGACTCCATCTTACTGGAGACCCTCTGAGCAGCCCTGTAGAATATACTTTAGAATTGTTTGCCCTGCACACAACCAGTTGTCATAGCAACAGCTAAAGCAGAAACGTAATGAGAAGATGTAAGGCAAAATACAAAAAGTGTGTGAAACAAGTGTATTTTGCAAATTTATCTCATATGGAAATAAAAAGAGTAGTTATTTATTAAGCCCTTATTATATGCAGTCACTGTGTTAGACTCTGGGGAAGAAGAAAGAAGAGGAAAAGAAAGATGAAAAAATAGGATGCCGGCTCTTTAGAAATGCGAAATCTAGGTGAGGAAGCAAGTACCTAAGCAAGGCCTTGAGAGAATGTGAATTACAATGAGGCCTCCAGGGAAGAAGGAAGCAAGGAAGGGATCATGTAAGTTACTCCATTTCTTCTTAAGGAGAGATATAAGTATGTCAGATAGAGGAGGGAGAACTGGGAGGAAGTAGAAGAAGGTAATTCCAAGTAAAAGAGGCACGGATTGTAAACCCAAGGAGCTAAAAGGCTGCGGTTTGTTCAGAGCATTGTGATCTTAGAGGAGCTACATATTAAAACTACAAAAAATTAGCCGGGCGCGGTGCCGGGCACCTGTAGTCCCAGCTACTCGGGAGGCTGAGGCAGGAGAATGGCGTGAACCCGGGAGGCACAGGTTGCAGTGAGTGGAGACCGCCCCACTGCACTCCAGCCTGGGTGACAGAACGAGACTCCATCTGAAAAAATATACATAAAATAAATAAATAATAATAAAAAAGGTAGGCACAGGTGGTTTCCCATTTTTCTTTCTTTCTGTTTTTGAAAGTTGCATTCTCTACCACGTTTTTTCCGCATTGAACTGTAACTAATCAAGCTGTGAAACACCACTTGCCTCTTTTCTCCAGTTTGCTAGAAGAAAGGCCTATCTCAGCACAAGAGTCAACGTTACTATCCAGTAAAACAATACACAGAGGTATTCCTCAAAAAAAAAAAAAAAGAAAAGAAAAAACTGTAGCCAGGAACACAAAATAGTACGTGGGGAATAGCAGGTAATCACTGAGCATGTATAGATACTTAAGCATTATTTGTTTAGTGGATGAGTTTTCTGATCTGCATTTTTAAAGCTATGTTTTAGAAGGGACATACATTGTTGGTGTCATTGTTACTGTTTCAAATTTCTAGAACTCTGAGATACACATGATCTCCTGCCAACAACTGAACATTGCTTCGTGGGCCAAGGTAGGGCTTACATTGGTACTGCTTGTGTAAACACTAATACATTTTCTAAAGCTACCATTTTAAGAAAATTTAATCAACACTTCAACAAACAAACGCTTCACTTAGTTGTCTCATTTGCTTATTATAACACTGGGAGGGATAATTTTATCCCCTTTGTTCAACTGAGAAAACTGAGGGGCCAGGGTGCTAAGCGAATACCTCGTATGCTTGATTGTTAAGAAATATGGCCTCCATCCATAACAAACACATTCAGATAGAACTCGCAGGCAAGAGCAATTATTTAACAGTTCTCTTGGGTGCGTGCTTATATGTTTGTAAAGGTATAACTCTATATTTATGGTATGATGTCTTGAGAGACATCCAAGAAGACAAGATTCGTCTTTTCAGTAGATGGAACCAATGTTACTCTGCAGTGGTAGTCAATATTTCCAAGTCCTGAATTCTTGATTGATAATATTATCTTTCCTATCTCTTTTTTCTTGAGCTCTACGGTAAAACCTCATCCTGATGCAGAAATTTAAGCAATGTATCTATACTTCCATTCTGTGTAATGAATAGTTTGATGGTGCCAAACACTTGATCAAATGCTATGAGGCATACAAAATTAAATTAAATATGATCCCACAGAGTCAAGAAACTTAGACTCTGTAGAAGAAGATGCACATGAGAGTGATAAAGTATAGGTAAAATATAGACGAAGTATAGGTAAAAGCTATAGGAGAAAAGAGGACTTGGCAGATTAATTCAACCAGAGTTAGGTAATAATTCAGGGAAGCTACATAGAAATGGAAGCACAGAGAATCAGAACACCTGAGTCCTTGTCTTATTTTTGCATCTAATTTAAGCCCATCATTCGATCCCTGTCAGCCTCACCTCCTCATCTGTAAAACTAAAGGATGGCACCAGCTGATCCCCAGTACTCAGACTTTTTTCAGGTTCTAACTTTGTGAGCAGGTGGCATCTGAGCTGGGCACTGATGTATGAGTACTGTTTCAACACATACAGACATAGAAGCCCATCTCAGATGAAGGCAAACTGCAAATACACAAGTGCAGCAAAGGCTTGGATGTGTCCTGAGAATGGAGAGTTTTCTGCCTAGGGTGACACGTGCAAAGTATGGCAGAGTATCAGGTATAAGGCTGAAAAAGTCTTGATCATTAATTAATGCCAAAAGAACAATGTTGCAGACTCCAGAAAATAAGCTAGTTTAGGTAAGCTTCCTAACACAAAAGATACAAAGAATAAAATGTAGTAAACAAGAAAACCTGATCATGAAACTCCAAGTTTAGACACCCTACATAAAAACTTAAATATTTTCACACCCACATACCCACATGTATAAGATCGTAAAAACGCATTCAACTTGCAAAAATGTTTTCTGGTTTGCAATTTCTCCCATGTTTTTACCACACTAGCAGTGTCACAGTGAAGACACAGCTGATGGCAGTGACTATTAGTGACCTTAAGAACACAGCTGGATTTCTATTTTTATTTCTGTAAAACCTTCTTTTCTTCAACTAAATGATGCCCTAGAGGCCCAAGCTAAAGTCTGTATAGTAAGGGCAATGTGTATTGTATTTTGTGCAAATGTATTTCACACAACAAAGCCAGAGTTTAAAACACACATCCACACACTCACACACATCCACATACACACTCCAAAATATGTCAAGACACTTACATAGAAACCCATTTGCAAACCAGCCTGGTAGGAGTTGCCATACCAAGTTCAAAGAACCATTCAGGATCATACAAAATTACCCGTATTGACAACACACTACAAAGCAACTATGTATTCATGTAAACTACTTCTGAGTCTCTAAAACAGAGTAAACAAAAAAATCCAAAACATTTGGAAGACGTTGATGAACAATTCAAGCTTTGAGACTTTATTTCAGCAACTAGGAAGGATAATAAAAGACAGCGGAATTTGTTTCTATTTGGATGACTGTTTCCTTATTCTCCTTACCTCAAATTAGAGGTAATAGTCTTGGAGAGTTTCATCTGGCTATATGAAGATAAAAGCATTTATCTACAAATAGGCAGATTTCTGAATGTGGGTAATAATCAAGGCAAACATATGTTTAAAATTCCTAATGTAATGGATGCTGAGTAGATAGGAGGGTATATTGTGAACTTTGGCAAAACGGTTATTCGGCAAGCAGAATGGGACTTGAGGATGCTGGTCCGCCAGAGAAATAGCTCTGCAGTCGCTAAGAATAAGTTGGCAGAAAAATGCCACTAGTCAAAAAGAGCGAGAAAGGAATGGTGTGATTTATCTACCCATTCACCTCATTGTTTATAACACAAAAATAGAGAGATTTTCTGTAAAAATGATTATTTTTATGTTTATCAAGTTTCAGTCTGTCAAAAATGATGGAACTACCTGAAGATAGACATTCAGTTTTTTTATCAAATGAAAAAAAAAAAAACCCAAAATGTTTGTTAGAATAAGTGTCTAAATACAAATTTTTCTATGACCTTTGGCCTCTAATTCAAGAAAAGAACACCAGTGTGCACTTGTTGGCCTGACTTCTCCTAAAGAAGACAAACGGGAAAGCTGATTGACAGGAATCTGAAGCCATTTATCCAATTTTTACATTCTTTCCCTAAATGCAAGAGGAGTTGACTGCGGTAGGGAATCATAAATTGTGACTCGACCACACTGAGAGCTAACTGAAAAGAGGACCATGGTATGTTTACCTCTCTGCACTCCAGGAGACGTGCACAATGAAGGTGTGTTTAGTAAACAAACAGACAGAAAATCTCTACATTGGTCCCTACCACATGACAAGTATGCTACTCGGGCATTCTTCAACCCTAAAGTCGAGGGGGAGAAAAAGACCCCAGAGGGTCTACAGTACAGGAGCATGCAATATTCACACAGACAAAGCTCTCCTCCTAGAAATCGCTGTGCCACAGATGTGAGGTGGTACATGAGATGATACAGCATGTCTGTGCTGTATCTATAACTCAGCACATCCCATCTTAGGATCTGGACCATATGATTTCACCAGAAATAATGGAAAGGAGTGTAATTATGTCACCTGTGTGAGACCTGCTTGATTCTTCCAGAAACCATAATCCAAAGTTACATACCAGTGGAAAAGCATATTCCATCTGCTTCTCTTTTTCTCTCCTAATCTCTACCCAGTGTTTAAGTAAAATTAAGTGATACAAAAAAGGGAAGTGTAATCTGAGCCTCCGGATATCCCCTGCAGCTGCTGATGGGGAAAGGGGTGGATATTGCTTCAGAGAGGATTTAATTATCTTTTGAGCAAACTCCTCCCACAATATGTAATGAAACAGGATCACACTGTCAATTGGATCTAATCAATGGTGTATAATTTCTCAGTAAACGTATGTGTTCTCTATTTTGAGTACACATTAATCACCCTCTTCTGCATGAACTGTTATTTGGGTGTATATCATTTGCTTCCCATTAGGTATATGCTTCCTCAGGAAAATGTAAGTCGAGGCCAGTTTTGTCTTACAGAAGCAGAATTAATATAACTTTAGTAACTTTAAGATTGCAACGGAAATCTTAAAAACATGACTCAAAGCTAGTTTAGTTAAAGCTTGAGTAATTTAAGGAAATTTCTAGGGAAGTAATTGGTATTGTACCAAAACTAAATATTTCACAGTTACATTTGCTGTTGCCTCAAAATACAAACTGGAGCAATACAAGGGAAAACTGCCAAGACAGAAAATAATATGAAGCAGTTGTGGTAATTGGTAGTGATAATCATAATTAGAAAAGATATATGTTGGCCGGGCGCGGTGGCTCACGCCTGTAATCCCAGCACTTTGGGAGGCCGAGGCGGGCGGATCACGAGGTCAGGAGATCGAGACCATCCTGGCTAACACGGCGAAACCCCGTCTCTACTAAAAATACAAAAAAAATTAGCCGGGCGAGGTGGCGGGTGCCTGTAGTCCCAGCTACTCGGGAGGCTGAGGCAGGAGAATGGCGTGAACCCCGTGGGGCGGAGCCTGCAGTGAGCCGAGATCGTGCCACTGCACTCCAGCCTGGGCAACAGTGAGACTCCGTCTCAAAAAAAAAAAAAAAAAAAAGAAAAGATAGATATATGTTAAAATCCATAATGGATCTTCCTGTTGACAACGGGAGGAAGTCTCAGAGGCTCACTCTCCACTCGGCTTGGACGCTTTTGCTTCATACCTGAGACAGACCCTCTAAAACAAACTCGTCATTAGGTTAGCCATGAAGCCATTCTCTAAATTTCACTCACCATGCTGTTCTCTTTGGCAAAAGAGAAGAAAAGGAAGAGGTCATATCCTCTGACTTTGAAGAAATTGCAAATCAGAGGAGACTGGCCAATTATCTAGCTATAAATTGCATTAAATAAAAATCCTCCCAAAGTCAAGAAAATATAGAGAATTAATATTTTTGTAAGCAAAAATGAAAGACATCTTTGCAAGACCAGAGAAACATTGATTTAACCAAGTGTAGGTTAAGTGAAGAAGTAAAATATGCTTGTTCCATGCAAAGCATCTCAAGTTAAACAGAAAGCTCTGTGGGAGCAGGAACCATTTCTGTTTTGCTCATTGCCTCAGAGTGCCTGGCACATAGCACACACTGAATTTGTTAAAGGAATAACTGAATGAGGAGAGTTTAGATCATCCTTGAGGGAGTGTTTATGCTTTGTTAAGTGCTGTACTGGGTGGTTTATACATAACAACACATTTGATCTTTGCAATAACTTTTGAGATACTACCAATCCTCATTTGCAAATGAAGACACTGAACTCAGCAAAGTTAAGAAACTTGCCTAGGTTAGTCTAGTTAGAAAGGGGTAGAATTGGAACTTGAACCAATGTCATCCAGCTCTACAGTCCATATATTATATACAATGTCATATTTAAAGACTAGAATGTCTTAGTTTTACTAAGACCTAAAAAGAATGATAGCCTGTTCTGTTGTTCGTTTTAAATTCTGATCTGCAAACAGGATCAGTCTCCCTTACATACTCCATTTTATTTTCTTTCTCTTTTTTTTCAATAAAACGGTAGAAATAGTACAATCTAATACATTGTTCAAGGGCTGTGTATTCTCTCTGTGTTTGTTTTAAATATTCAACCTTTTGTTTCCTTTATCCTCTTCCTTTCTTTCTTGTTCTCAATTTAAACTTCTCTTCATTCTTCTCCTCAAAAAAAATTAAGCAGGTAGTAAGAAAGAAATAGAACAATTTCATTACACACTTTGCCTTAAGGGTGAGAAATCACAGGAACAACTATTAAAATAGGATAGTCTATCAAAATGGTCTTGAATTTGACACATGCATATTTAGGACTATTATTTCACATCCAATCCAATAAACATCAATTGAACACATTTGATATAAGATTCAGATGCACATATAGGGAGGAATGTTGCATAACTTCAAGATGTTTATAGTTATATATCACATATATGTAACTATAAGTTAAGAAGAAAGAAAACATTTCTAAAGTTAGGTATAAGCAGAAGACGTATAATTTTTCTTAGATTGGGGATGGCCTTATGGAAAAACTGGTATTTTTGATGTTTAAGGATGAGCAGGACTTTAATAAATGCAAAGGGGAATAGGAAGAAGGCCATGTAGGCTTAAGGAGGTAGCATGTGCAAAGGACATGGGGTAATGAAACACTCTATGTGCTCAGAAAATGGCTTGTATGACTAGAGTGAAGAAGCAGTGTGAGTCTGGATAAGTTGACTAGAACCAGATGGCAGAGGTCCCTGAATGCCAGGCTGTAAAGTTTTGGCTTCACTCAATAGACAGTGGGGAATACTTGAATCCCAGGCTGTAAAGTTTTGGCTTCACTCAATAGTCAGTGAGGAACACTTGAAGGTGAGCTAGCATAGGCTTTACTTTTTTTTTTTTTTTTTTTTTTTTTTTTTTTGACAGAGTCTCACTCTTTCACCCAGGCTGGAGTGCAGTGGCATGATCTCGGCTCACTGTAACCTCCACCTCCTGGGTTCAAGCGATTCTCGTGCCTCAGCCTCCTGAGTAGCTGGGACTACAAGCGTGTTCCACCATGCCCGGCTAGTTTTTTCTATTTTTAGTAGAGGCGGGGTTTCACCATGTTGGCCAAGCTATTCTTGAACTCCTGGCCTCAGGTGATCCACCTGCTTCAGCCTCCCAAAGTGCTGGGAGTACAGGCATGAGCCACTGCACCCGGGCAGCATAGGCTTTACTGTTGCCTTTCCTAGTACAATCTATTGTCTACTGAGTAGCCAAGTGATCCTTTAAAAATAATCAAACTCTCCTATGGCTTCTCATGTCACTCAGAATGAAATTAAAGCCCTTGCCATAGCCCAGATTCATCTCTGATCACATGATTTATCCTGCCTAATTTTACTTAAGGTAAATAGCAGCATGATATTGAAAGGGAACTAAAAACTTGACAGAGATCCTTCGACAGCTCTGGCCATCCCAGAGGCTCAACTGGATGTCTTCTAAGGAATCAGGCTTCTAGCTTGGACCTATGGGTTCATCTATGCTGACTGTCTTTTGTGGCAAGAGTATGATGTTATAAAGTTCAGTACATGTTCTCTTCCTATATTATCCACTTAATGATCTGTCTTCTTGCTCAAAATACTTAAGGGAGGTAGTCTGACCTGTACAGTCAAAGTATAATGAGCCTGATACTAAAATGAGAGAAAGATTCAGCAAAATACAAAAGGAAAAGATGATACTCTCTGAAAAAAGAAGTCAAGGTATTTTGTCTCCTTATAGGTTTGTGGTAACTGGGGGAAATGGATGTGAAGCACAGACATTTACTGAACACCTATTAAGTACCAAACTCTATGTTCGGTATCAAAGATAAAAGATATATATAATATATCTTGGCTTCAAGACATTCTTGACCTAATCAGGTTAAGATGTATAAGTATATTACCAGTTACTAAGTAATACGGGGGAGAGGCGGTAATGCTTAATTTGTCATATGGGATTTTCTGAAGGTTTTTTTCTAAGTGATATTTCAGCCCAGTCTTGAAGCTAATTTCTAACAGCTAACAAACAGTTATTTTCTTAAGATCAAGTAGTTGATTGGAATTTAACCTCCTAAGAAAATCTATTGACCCAAATAATACTGAGACCCTTAACTTTAGTATCATTAGCACTGTTCTTCAAATAATTCAGTTCAACAGTCATATACACACACACAAACCACACATAATAAGTTCCAGTCAATGGGAATAAGGTTGCATAACAATGGCATCTCCCAACAATGGAATGTTATAACACCATTTTAAAAATGAGATGTGTGTACTAAAGTATGTATATCATTGTATTTTGTAAAAAATAATTGTATTTGTAACTATTGTCTAGATTACTTATCTGCCATGACCCCATAGGGAGTCTTCCCAAGTTTGTATATTATCCTTAAAGTTCCATATACCCTGATGTTCTATATTTACCTATTTATTTATATCCCCAACTAGAATAAGCTCTTCCTGAAAGAGAGGATTGGGTTTTATTCATCTTTGCCTATGTGAGGCTTAATTCAACCCCACGAACATAATAGATATTCAGCAGATAGTTAAAGAGTACGACTGGTGACATAGTTAAAGAGTACGACTGGTGACTAACTTTGACATTAGGTATCTGATCTCACATTATGGTGACTAACTTTGCTCTTTCTTTGTGTTTTGGTGTACTGATTATTCACAATTACTCCACAGTCTATTGCCTGTTACAACTGCAAGCTAACGATTCATCCCCCAGTTTCTAGTTTATTTCAGGACTAATATAAGTATTATATTCACAAGCAACACAAGAGTATATAAATTTGTGGCATCAGTGAAAAGATGTATGCTATTTTAATTGTAAAGTAATAAATTTAAAATATGCTATTGGTAATATCTTTGTTAAGTTTAAGACAATAGGAGGCTGAGTGGAAGAAGATACAGCTACACTGGGGAAGGCAGAATTAAGTAATAAAAGGATCATACCTATCTTATTAAGTGCTGCATTGCCAGCACTTAGGAGAGTGCTTGGTACTTAGTTCAATTAAAAGTTGCTGAATGAATGAAGGAATGAATGAATGTACTATATTACTATAGTACATTTTCTAGCCCATAATCATGTGGCTTGCTTCAGAAAAGATTCCATTTTGTAGGATAGAAATACTCATTTTGATTATGACCCATTCATTTGATTGAGTCATTTAGTTAGACATTTCTTGAGCATCTACTATATACCACACTTTGCCAGATTTTATGTCTGGAAACACAAAGATGAATAAGAAATGACCTAGAAGAGTTTAAATGTGTTGGAAGAAATGAATATGTAAACAAATATTTGCAATGCAGTGTGATAGTTACATAACATATAATATATATTTCATGGTCTCATGACACAAAAGGGGTAGTCAGCTCAGTTTGTTGCAGAAGGAGAGGGGATCCAGGACAGACTGCCCAAAAATGCATTTTCAAGGACAGATAAGGAGTTTTGAGGGGACTTGATAATCTACCCATTTAATGTTACTACTTAATTTCTCATAACAAAAATAATTTACTTTTGCTTTTTATGCTTAGCTTTTAAATTTTATTTCTTATTTATGAAACCATTTATATGCTTTACATATTATTGGTCCTTTACCATTATACAAGTTTTATTACACTCGACATTCTTGAAAAACAACTCCAGCATAACTATTATTGAGAAGGTCATATATTAAATAAAGATTTATTTGTATTTTTAAAACATTTTTCTAGGTCTTGAAAAAGGGACAATGAGGAGTTCCAGAGCTTTAAATCAGACTTCGTATATATCACGAATTGAAAGGCTCTCTGTTCAACAATAGGCTTACCTTCTTCGTCTTTTTATTTTTTAAAAAACTCACTTCTAATTATATACATGCATTAAATAGTTAATTTTGCTCTTTGTTTATTAAAAAATAGTAGTCTCAGGCTTCAAATCCCACTCACCTGGAATCAATAATTACATTGTCAAGGAAACTTCCCACTGCAGGGACCAATGTATCTTTCATCCCCTTTAATTTCTGGGAAGTGTAAACAACACAATTTATTCTTCTTGTTACATAGCAATATAGTCATTTGTGAACGTTTCATTAAAACTATCTGCTGGTAATTCAAACTCAGTGTGACTAAACCTGCTCCTGGATTTGAGTTATAAATTTAGAAATGAAGTAGTCAATTTCTTTACTACATTATTCAATTTCTACTAGGAAACAGTGCTTGAAATCCAGGTTTCATTAAGAAAAGGTGGTTAAAATATATTGGCAGGTTTTTTGTTACTACAATTATTATTATTATGATGGTAAATGAGAATCAGTCTCAAACAAGTCCAAGCATGGCTGTAACATGTAATTTCTGGAACACAATATAATTCACATACAACTAGGCAACTGTCCTTTCATAAACAAAGTGGAACCCATTCCGAACACTCCAATAATATCCCAAACTTGGTGAATTTTCAGGTATACAGTGAAAATTCAACATGACCGTTAGCCAAGTACCATGTGAACTTCCCCATATATAAGACTGTAATATTTCTGATGTATAAATGTAGTCATACATTCAACTCTCCAAATTCTTCAAAATGTCTTTCAATATAAAAACCTAGTCCCTTTTTCATTACAGTAGAGGTCATTCTACCTGTCTAGAGGTCTAGTTTCAATTCCCTCCACTTCAGGCCTCAAACTTCATGGTCCAGCAAGACTAAATCTACCTTTATATTCTACACGACACACCTTGCTCTGTCCTTTTCTTATGCCTTCGAATTTGTTATTTCTTCTACCCACATGATAGTCTCCTTTGGTAAAACTGTATTTGAAATCTCCCTTGCCCAGGCAGATTTAAAAGCACAATTTGTCTGTGTTACTGCAGTATGCACATGCAACTCTAATATTCTGAGAATTGTATTATAATTGTTTGAAGATCTTTTCTCACCAACAAAAGGCCTTGGAAGGGACAATATTCTTGTTTTCCTAGCATTTAGTACAGCATTTAGCTAATAAAACACAGCTACATAGATACGCATGAATGACTATTTGTCCACTGATACAAATATTTACAGTACATATAAGAGGAATAATAATGTTAGTAGCTTTTGCGTACTTAGCATGTGTTTAGTTGATGTAATATGCTGTATGTGCTTCATCTCCAAATCTCACCACAGTCCTGTGGGTGGATTCTATTATTTCTATTATTTTCATTTTGCCCTTGAGAAAACGGAAGCTCTGAGAAGTTAGCCACATAGCCCACACGTTGTCATGTAGCAGAATCAGATATGAACTTAAGTCTGTCTGACTCCAATGTCAGTGCTTTCCCCAATGCACCTGGCTACCTTTTGATTATTGTCAAGATCCTGGAAGACACAAATTAGATTTTGATTTAATCTTTTCCATTTCTTTCCAGCTCCAAGTACAGCCCAGTATGGAATTACCGGGAGCGCTGATGTTCTTTTCTCCTGCTGGTACCTTGTGTTGACACTGTCCTCTTTCACCAGCATATTCTACCTGAAGAATGCCATTCTACAATAAATTCAAAGACCCATAAAAGGCTTTTAAGGATTCTCTGAAAGTGCTGATGGCTGGATCCAATCTGGTACAGTTTGTTAAAAGCAGCGTGGGATATAATCAGCAGTGCTTACATGGGGATGATCGCCTTCTGTAGAATTGCTCATTATGTAAATACTTTAATTCTACTCTTTTTTGATTAGCTACATTACCTTGTGAAGCAGTACACATTGTCCTTTTTTTAAGACGTGAAAGCTCTGAAATTACTTTTAGAGGATATTAATTGTGATTTCATGTTTGTAATCTACAACTTTTCAAAAGCATTCAGTCATGGTCTGCTAGGTTGCAGGCTGTAGTTTACAAAAACGAATATTGCAGTGAATATGTGATTCTTTAAGGCTGCAATACAAGCATTCAGTTCCCTGTTTCAACAAGAGTCAATCCACATTTACAAAGATGCATTTTTTCTTTTTTGATAAAAAAGCAAATAATATTGCCTTCAGATTATTTCTTCAAAATATAACACATATCTAGATTTTTCTGCTCGCATGATATTCAGGTTTCAGGAATGAGCCTTGTAATATAACTGGCTGTGCAGCTCTGCTTCTCTTTCCTGTAAGTTCAGCATGGGTGTGCCTTCATAAAATAATATTTTTCTCTTTGTCTCCAACTAATATAAAATGTTTTGCTAAATCTTACAATTTGAAAGCAAAAATAAACCAGGATGGTAAAGTTAAACCATACACTATCTCTAAGTAATGAAGGAGCTACTGGACTGTAAAAATCTCTTTCTGCACTGACAGTGGGGTTTGAGAATTTTGCCCCACACTAACTCAGTTCTTGTGATGAGAGACAATTTAATAACAGCATAGTAAATATACCGTATGATTTCTTTAGTTGTAGCTAAATGTTAGATCCACCGTGGGAAATCATTCCCTTTAAAATGACAGCACAGTCCACTCAAAGGATTGCCTAGCAATACAGCATCTTTTCCTTTCACTAGTCCAAGCCAAAAATTTTAAGATGATTTGTCAGAAAGGCCACAAAGTCCTATCACCTAACATTACATGAGTTGGTAAGCGCTCATCATTAATTTTGTTCTGTGGCAGCTAAGTTAGTATGACAGAGCCAGTGCTCTTGTGGACAGGAGCATTTTGCATATTTTCCATCTGAAAGTATCACTCAGTTGATAGTCTGGAATGCATGTTATATATTTTAAAACTTCCAAAATATATTATAACAAACATTCTGTATTGGTATGTAGCAGACCAATCTCTAAAATAGCTAATTCTTCAATAAAATCTTTCTTTATAGCCATTCGAGCTCAAACAAGTAAAACCAAGAAAGACCATCCTTTATTTTTTCTTACATGATATATGTAAGATGTGATCAAATAAAGACAAGACACCAATGATGAGAATATCTTGATATACTAATTATCAAATTATTGTGAATGTTAAATTATTTCTACTATAAAGAAGCAAAACTACATTTTTGAAGGAAAATGCTGTTACTCTAAATATTAAATTACAGGAAGAGTGTGATGGTTTCACTCTTTACTAAAGAAAACCGTCACCCTGAAAGCCATTTTACAGGTTTGATGAAGTTACCAATTTCAGTACACCTAAATTTCTACAAATAGTCCCCTTTTATAAGTCGTAACAACAAAGACCCTACAATAAAATTAGATACAAGAAATTTTGCAGTGGTTATACATATTTGAGATATCTAGTATGTTGCCCTGGCAGGGATGGCTTAAAAACTGTGATTTTTTTTTCTTCAAGTAAAACTTAGTCCCAAAGTACACCATAAATCAGTTTTAATTAGAAAAATGAATCTTAAATGAGGGGACATAAGTATACTCTTTCCACAAAATGGCAATAATAAGGCATAAAGCTAATAAATCTACTAACTGTAATAAATGTATGACATTATTTTGATTGATACATTGAAAAAGAGTTTTTAGAACAAATATGGCATTTAACTTTATTAGTTATTTGCTTTTAAAAAACATTCTTTGTGGAATTGGTGAATAAACTATAAAATATTATTTTGTATTGCAGCTTTAAAGTGGCACACTCCATAATAATCTACTTACTAGAAATAGTGGTGCTACCACAAAAAATGTTAACCATCAGTACCACTGGCAGAAAGAAACAGATCAAGAATGCATATTATTCAGTGACCGCTTTCCTAGAGTTAAAATACCTCCTCTTTGTAAGGTTTGTAGGTAAATTGAGATATAAACTATGGATGAACCAAATAATTAGTTCAAAGTGTTGTCATGATTCCGAATTTGTGGAGTCTGGTGTTTTTACCATAGAATGTGACAGAAGTACAGTCATAGCTCAGTAGCTATATGTATTTGCCTTTATGTTAGAAGAGACTTTCTTGAGTGACATTTTTAAATAGAGGAGGTATTCACTATGTTTTTCTGTATCACAGCAGCATTCCTAGTCCTTAGGCCCTCGGACAGAGTGAAATCATGAGTATTTATGAGTTGAATATTGTCAAATAAGGCTACAGTATTTGCTTTTTTGTGTGAATGTATTGCATATAATGTTCAAGTAGATGATTTTACATTTATGGACATATAAAATGTCTGATTACTCCATTTTATCAGTCCTGACTGTACAAGATTGTTGCAATTTCAGAATAGCAGTTTTATAAATTGATTTATCTTTTAATCTATAACACTTTTTGTTAGCTGTTCATTTCAGGATTATATTTTCTACAAGTTCCACTTGTGGGACTCCTTTTGTTGCCCCTATTTTTTTTAAAGAAAGAAGAAAGAAAAATAAGTAGCAGTTTAAAAATGAGAATGGAGAGAAAAGAAAAAGAAAGAATGAAAAGGAAAGGCAGTAAAGAGGGATAAAAAGGAAGGCTAGAAGGAATGAAGGGAGGAAGGGGAGAAGGTAGGAAGAAAGGATGAGAGGGAAGGAAGAATCAGAGTATTAAGGTAGTTAACTTACACATTTGCATTCTTAGTTTAACTGCAAGTGGTGTAATTATGTTTTACAATGATCGCATTTGAAACGTAAGTCCTATTATACCATTAAGTTCCTATTATGCAGCAATTACATAATAAAAAGTACTGCCCAAGTTATAGCGATGTGGGTGTTTTTGAGACACTAAAAGATTTGAGAGAGAGAATTTCAAACTTAAAGCCACTTTTGGGGGGTTTATAACTTAACTGAAAAATTAATGCTTCATCATAACATTTTAGCTATATCTAGAAAGTAGACTGGAGAACTGAGAAAATTACCCAGGTAATTCAGGGCAAAAAATATATATATATATAAATACCCCTACATTTGAAGTCAGAAAACTCTGAAAAACTGAATTATCAAAGTCAATCTTCTATAATGATCAAATTTACTGAATAATTGTTAATTTATCTATTGTGCTTAGCTTTGTGACACAGCCAAAAGTTACCTATTTAATCTTTTCAATAAAAATTGTTTTTTGAAATCCAGAAATGATTTAAAAAGAGGTCAGGTTTTTAACTATTTATTGAAGTATGTGGATGTACAGTATTTCAATAGATATGAATATGAATAAATGGTATGCCTTAAGATCCTTTGAATATGTATTTACTTTAAAGACTGGAAAAAGCTCTTCCTGTCTTTTAGTAAAACATCCATATTTCATAACCTGATGTAAAATATGTTGTACTGTTTCCAATAGGTGAATATAAACTCGGTTTATCAATTAAAATATGTATTTGACTCATTTTAAAACTCTGTTAGCTTAAGAGAAAGAAGGAAGAAATAATAATTTGAAGATATTTCTGCTATTCTCTTTATTTCCTGTATTACACTCATCTTTCTGCTTACTCTAAAGCAGTACAGGGTAAAAATTTTAGATGCTACAGTTTAAAGGACTCCACACTATATTCTTTCTTGCTGTTGCTGATTCCTAAAAGGTTGATGAGCTGAACTACATCTAAACTAAAAATAAATTTTCTGGAAACATTTTATTATTAATTATTTAGAACCTTTACCTGGTAAAATACAGCAGAGTTAGTTAGCAACAGAGACTAAATATCCTGTTAATAAAATCCTGATGATCTTACAGGCTAAACAACTGAAAACTCAAATGCTTGTAAGAGCCAGGCAGAGTGTAATTTCTTAAGACAGCTGGGTATAAAAGAACGGGCACCTGAAGGTATTCAGATACAATTTCCTTAAAAATACCTTGGTTTCCAAGCAAAACATGTTATTTATTTGGCTGAGAACCTTTAGTTTGTAAATACCAAACCATAATATACAAATGAGATCTCACGCCAAATGAATTTTTTAAGCCCTCTTTCCCATATCTGTTCATCTACGATAGTCAACTGAATAAATGTAGATAAAACAACAAAGCATAAAAAAGATTCATGCTTGGTTTTATAAGCTATTTTGAAATATAGGTATCATTGCTATTCTGAGAAACCCATATACACCAAAGCCCTCCCTCCACAAAAAAACTGGAAATGTTCTAATAAATGTCTGATTTCCCCCACAGCTTCCTTATTTCTTCCCTTTTCAACATCTATCTTATCTATCTTGAATAAATTACGTCACAGAAACAGAAACATCAAGTATCAGACAGAGAAAACCAGCACATGAAACAGAGCTAGTTTCCCTCTCAAAAGAACAGGGCAAAACATAGATGCTTCAAAATCATATCTAGGCATACAGAAAATAATTATTCACTTTAACCTGACAGTCAGAAATGTAAGTAAGAATTTGTAGAGATAATTTTCCAAGGTAATTCATTCAAGTTAGTGGAATTTGATCTAAACACCCGTCAATGTACTCCCTCTGAACTTTCCAAGAAGCAAACACCTTCACATTTACATTCACTGTTTTTCTAGTAATTCCAAACTTACTAAGAAGTATTTCAGAATTGATATCACTGGTGGAAAGACAGCAATTTAGCAAACAAATAAATGCTTTCCAGTATTCCTAGAGAGAAGGAAAAGAGGAATACGTTTCATTCTTCTCCCTAGAAGCTCTACCCACAGTCATCCTAAAGCTAGACCAATCTCTCCCAGGGCTTTCCTTCGGTCTAAGAAATGTGCTTCACTTCAGAGACAATTGTGGCAACTATGGTTTTCCCCAAAGGGTCACAACTACCTCTACCTTACATTTTACAATGGATCACTTTTTCAAGTGTTGCTATTATGGCTTTCTCAACACTTTCAAATACTTAAAGGAGAAAATATTATTATTGTCACGTATTGATGGTGAAAACGAGATTCAGAAATTTTGAGTCACTTGCTGAAGATTATACTTCAACTAAGTGGCAGATCTGAGCCAAATATGCAATGAAAAATGTTCCCAATTTGTTTCTAGTCCCAGACTACCTAGGAAAAAGAAAAGCATATAATCGCATTGCTAGCTTCATAGACAACTATTTGTATATTTTTATTTATATATTTATATGAATATAAGCACATCTTAAATATAAATACAGATATTTATGACATCCTTGTATTTTCCAATACCTGCAGATGGTACGAGATTTAAAGGCTAATCAGATTGTACATGTCATCTAAAAATTTGGAAATGTGAAACTCACAGTGCAGTTGCCTTTGGACACACAGCCTTGGGTTGTATCAGACCGGTCACACCAAGTGGAGAATCTTGTCATAATCACATGTATCTTCTTTTTGTATAGCATTTTGCAAAAGATGTGTCAAGTTTGGGATAATCCACTAAGACTATTCCTCAGACATCTGCAATCAACAGAATTTTGGGGGAAATGGAGATCAGAATACATACACACTTTAAAAAAAATTCACAATAGAATACTGATTTTAATCTGAGTGATGTTGTTTGAGACCATTTATATTGAAATACTAACATGAACATCTGTTTGTGCTGGGACCGTAGAACAAGAGGAAGATTCTAATTCTAGAAATTAAATGATATTCAAACTAAGAAATACAGTTGTATTTTGTTTTCAAAATATGAATATAATACAAATCCTATGGATATCACCACTTGGTTTGAAAAACATAAAAAGTGTGATTTTCATACACTTATGAAATGAATAAATTAATTCATTAATGAAGGACCTGATAAGATATTACTACCAGATAAAAGGATAATTTAAAGAACATACACATTTATAGATTAAAAACCTTGAAATTAATGTACTAATGGAGGCAAAACTGGCTTCCAGAGTGAGGAGGAGAATTCAATTGAATTTTTACCCCTCAGAATTTATTTCCATATCTGTAGACAAGACATATTTTGCCTTAGTATTATTTATTTACAACTTGAAAAAGTTCAAACATAATGAAAAATACAGAGGCTCCAAAAGCATCAGAATCAGGTAACCTGTAAAAGTGTGTTCCAAGTAATTAGTGGTTTTTCATTTCAGCAAAAAGTCTTCTCTGCAATGAAGAGACATAATTTTTTTTTTTTCTTTTTTAGACAGAGTTTTGCTCGGTTGCCCAGGATGGAGTGTAGTGGTGTGATCACGGCTCACTGCAACCTCCACCTCCTGGGTTCAAGCGATTCTCCTGCATCAGCCTCCCCAGTAGCTGGGATTACAGCCACATGCCACCACACCTGGCTAAGTTTTGTATTTGTAGTAGAGGTGGGGTTTCACCATGTTGGCCAGGCTGGTCTAGAACTCCTGACCTCAAGTGATCCACCTGCCTCGGCCTCCCAAAGTGCTGGGATTACAGGTGTGAGCCACCGCTCCCAGATGAGATGTAAAATTTTTAAAGCCATTGAATTAAATTCATTGCTAACATTTTGAGCTTTGATAATGTAATTCCTACTTTAATGACTCAAAAAAAAAAACCCGAGTTACCTATCTATCTAATAATCTATGTTTTAATTACTCCTTTTCTTCCTTATCTCACAAACCATAATCCAATAGGCTGGGACATGTGAAAGAGAAAGTAAACAGTCACAAGAACTACCTTGCTTCGGGAATCCACCTTGTTGAAAAAATAATATATTTTGGGCACTTGTTAAAAAGAATTAATGGAAAAAGTCTTTTTTTTTTGTCACAGGGGCATTTAATTCATGGTATAACAGGAATTTTATATCAAAAACAGAAAATGAAGTAACAGTTGAGATAGCAATATTTCATCAACCAAATACTATGATAGTGATAAAAACATTGCAAGAAGCTATAGCCAGAACTGAGTGTTCTGCTCCTACTTAATGCTAATGAGCCCAGTCCTAGCACACATCTTGGTTTGGTAGAAACTACAGGAGGTAGCATGGTTCATTAGACTTTCAAAACTTTAAAATGTTAAAGAGGGTGGTTTCCCTCCTTCATTTCAAATGGATTGCTCAAAGCACTGGGCTATTCCTTGGTGGAACTTTGAATTTGCCAGTTTCTTCATTAATTTTGACCTTTTTACATTCAAAAAAAAGTTAACTTTACACTAAGCCACAGCAGACTTAGACCTCCCACAGTTCTGAATTGTGCTTAAACAGGTATTCAAGCACATGGGATTTCTCAAGAAAATTTGGGGACTATATCATCTTAGAAATCTTATAAAATATTCGTTGAAGACTATAATATGCTAAAGCTAAGGAACAAAATTCTCTTGATTGCTCTAAAGATACCTAGTGAGATACACAGAACTCTTACATAGTTTTCTAAGTAGTTTCATAAATGTGGATTGTGGTTGTCCTGAAACTTGACATCTCCCTACCAAGTACTTGACAATTGACCTGGCAAAAATGTATTCAATAGCTCATTTTTGACATACTCCTTAAGAAATAATTGCCAGAGATGTGAAACTGCTTCAAGCTCATGTCTTTTTCAAAACAAAACACATACTCACACACAAATACAAAATCGCATTGCTATCAGTGATCTGGAAAATAAGCTTGCAAGCTGGCCATGTGGTGTTCTGAATAATTTTTTTAAAGTAGAAGAAGAAATGACAACAGTGCAACCAACAGTTTCTGTTTAAGTTTTATTTGCTAAGACGTTAGCATAAGGAACATCTTGTGATTTAATTAATCAGAAGATGGCACCTGCTTTAAATACTGACATGGAGAAAAGCAGATTTTTTAAAAAATTTGGAATAAATTAATTTCTTGTAATACATTTTCCTTGTTGATAAATGACTAAATTATGCTTTGGAATGTCTTACTGTCTAATAACTTTAAATGTTGACAAGGAGAAAGACTGGGTTTTGTTTTGTTTTTTAATTTTGAATAAGCAATTTTTTCCTGGAAACATATATATTTCTAATTTATAGATAAACTAGTATATGTGTTCAGAATTCCTGTTCTCTCATTATTCAGGTTTCAAAATGTATTAACAAAGCTTTTATGGTTTTATGATAGACAATTAGATATCTTTCTTCAGGTAACATAAGAATTTGTATAATGGTATTAGTCAGTTTTCACACTGCCAATAAAGATATACCCGAGACAGGGCAATTTACAAAAGAAAGAGGTTTTTTTGCACCTACAGTTCCATGTGGCTGGGGAAGCCTCACAAACACAGTGGAAGGTGAAAGGCACGTCTCACATGGCAGCAGACAAGAGAAGAGAGCTTGTGCAGATAAACTCCCCCTTACAAAACCATCAGATCTCATGAGACCCATTAACTATCACAAGAACGGCATGGGAAAGACCTGCCCCCATGATTCAGTTACCTCCCACCAAGTCCCTCCCACAATCTGTGGGAATTCCAAATGAGATTTGGGTGGGGACACAGCCAAACCATATCATTTCCACCCCGGTCCCTCCCAAATCTCATGTCTTCACATTTCAAAACCAATCATGCCTTCCTAACAGTCCCTCAAAGTCTTAACTAATTTCAGCACTATCTCAAAAGTCCACAGTCTAAAGTCTCATCTGAGACAAGGCAAGTCTCTTCCGCCTATGAGCAGCCGGTAAAATCAAAAGCAAGTTAGTTACTTCCTAGATGCAATGGAAATACAGGCATTGGGTAAATATAGCCATTCCAAATGGAAGAAATTGGCCAAAACAAAGGGGCTAGAGGGGCGGTCAAGTCTTACAGCTCCAAAATGATCTCCTTTGACTCCATGTCTCACATCCAGATCATGCTGATGCAAGAGGTGGGCTCCCACAGCCTTAGGCAGCTCTGCCTCTGCAGCTTTGCAGGGTATAGCCCTCCTCCTGGCTGCTTTCACCAGCTGGCATTGAGTGTCTGTGCGTTTTCCAGGTGCACGGTGCAAGCTGTTGGTGGATCTATGATTCTGGGATCTGGAGGACAGTGGCCCTCTTCTCACAGCTCCACTAGGTGGTGTCCCAGTGGGAACTCTGTGTGGGGGCTCCACTCCACATTTCCCTTCTGCACTGCCCTAGCAGAGGTTCTCCATGAAGGCCCCATCCCTGCAGCAAACTTCATTCTGGGCATCCAGGCATTTCTATACATCCTCTGAAATTTAGGTGGTGGTTTCCAAGCCTTAATTTTTGACTTCCATGCACTCACAGGCTCGACACCATCTGGAAGCTGCCAAGGCTTGGGGCTTCCACTGTCTGAAGCAACAGCCCAAGCTGTACCTTGGCTTCTTTTTAATCATCCTTGGAGCAGCTGGGAGGCAGACCACCAAGTTCCTAGACTGCACACAGCAGAGGGACCCTGGGCCAGGCCCACAAAACCACTTTTTCCTCCAAAACCTAGGGGCCTGTGATGGCAGGGACTGCTGCAAAGGTCTCTGACGTGCCCTGGAGACATATTCCCCACTGTCTTAGTGACATTCAGCTCCACATTACTTATGCAATTTTCTGCAGCCAGCTTGAATTTCTCCTCAGAAAATGGGATTTTCTATCACATTTTCAGTCTGTAAATTTTTCAAACTTTTATACTGTGTTTCCCTTTTAAAACTAAATGCCAGCCAGGTGCAGTGGCTCATGCCTGTAATCTCAGCACTTTGGGAGTCTGAGACAGGCAGACACCTGAGGTCAGGAATTTGAGACCAACCTGGCCAACATGATAAAACCCCATCTCTACTAAAAATATAAAAATTAGCCAGGCATGGTGGCACATGCCTGTAATCTCAACTGCTTGGGAGGCTGAGGCAGGAGAATTGCTTGAACCCAGGAGGCAGAGGTTGCAGTGAGTTGAGATCATGCCACTGCACTCCTGCCTGGGCGACAAAGTGAGACTCTGTCTCAAAAACAAAACAAAACGAAACAAAACAAAACAGAACACTGAATGCCTTTAACAACACCCAAGTCACCTGCTGAATGCTTTGCTGCTTAGAAACTTCTTCCACCAAATATCCTAAATCACCTCTCTCAACTTCAAAGTTCTACACATCTCTAGGGCAAGGGCAAAATGCTACCCATCTCTTTGCTAAAACATAACAAGAGTCACCTTTGCTCCAGTTCCCAACAAGTTATTCACTTCCATCTGAGACCATCTCAGCCTGGATTTTATTGTCCATATCATTATCAGCATTTTGGTCAAAACCATTCAACAAGTGTCTAGGAAGTTCCAAACTTTCCCACATTTTCCTGTCTTCTTCTGAGCCCTCCAAACTATTCCAACCCCTGCCTGTTACCCAGTTCCAAAGTCACTTCCACATTTTCAGGTATCTTTCAGCAGCACTCCACTCCTGATACTAATTTACTGTATTAGTCAGTTTTCACACTGCTGATAAAGACATGCCTGAGGCTAGGCAATTTACAAAAGAAAGAGGTTTATCAGACTTATAGTTCCACGTGGCTGGGGAGGCCTCACAACCATGGTGGAAGGTGAAAGGCACATCTCACATGGCAGCAGAGAAGAGAAGAGAGCTTGTGAAGGAAAACCCCCCCTTATAAAACCATCGGACCTCATGAGACTTATTCACTATCATGAGAACAGCATGGGAAAGACTTGCCCCCATGGTTCAATTACCTCCCACCAAGTCCATCCCCCAATACGTAGGAATTCAAAACGAGAATTGTGTGGGGACATGGCCAAACAATATCAAATGGTTTTGATTTTTATGTTGAGGCACATTCTCAGGCTAGTATCATTTCAAGAAGAACCTGTTATTTGTTGATTTTGGAAATTTTAAAAATCAGATTTAATTTACACTGAAAAGTGGTTGACCTTAACCTTTCTCAGATAACCTGAAATGTTCATGTGGCATTCATTCATTCATTAATCCATCCACTTGTTTGACAATAAAATGTGATTTAGGTGACCTCTGAAGAGCTGTCTAAAAAGAATTACCTGGTAGAGTTAATCTGGATGTTTAGGACACTATCACCAAACTGAAGAAAAAGGCACCCATTTCTCTATCCTTTCTCTGGGAAGCTGATTTCACTTTTAAACTGAAAGTGAGAAAGGAAAAGGAAGAAGAAAAGAAACAGAGGGGAAAAGAAGAGAAAGAGGAAGGGAAAGAAAGAGAGAGATTAATGTATATTTTCTCCTGAGAAAGGCTTCTTTTGTGTGTGTGGGTGTGGGTGTGCATGTGTGTTTCCTGTTGCCTGGATCTATCATAAAAAGCAATGTCTTCTCTGGAATGGGGCTTCAGTTTCCACGTTTACAATTAGTACATATTACAATTAGTGATATGAATAAAGGCTGTTATCCTACATCTTCCAAGTTGTCATTCCTCTTCTTTCTTTAAAACTTTCATTATTGTTCATATAAAATTAAATTTCTACAATAGTATATCATACTCTTTTCTCAAGAAAATATGACAATATTCCATTGCATCACAGAATGCAATGAAAAATATAAAACTTCCATTTCTCTGTGACTTTGATATTAAAAATGAATTCTCCTAGTCAATTGCTGAAATTGTTTAATAATAAAATAAAATCTGAATTTGAATAGGTTACCACTCTCTAAATATGCACAGTAAAAATAAAGATTGAGATCTTCTGTAATTGTTACTTACAAGCTTTGAGTGACATTAAAAAAAAAGAAAAAAATCCAAAAAAGCTTGAAAATTTAACACTTATAACTTGAGGCTCCAGAAAAATTTTAAAATGTTTTCAAAAATAGATAAAAATAAAACTTCATTTTAAGGGTTCTTGATTTTTCATAAATCTGTAATACCAGTGTATTCTCACATAACATACTCTATCAGTTCTGGACTCAAACAACAGAAAGACTGGCCAAGTTGAAAAAAATGATTTGTTGGAAGGTTCTTGAATGCCTCTCAAGAAAGAGAAACATCTGAATGATGGAAAACTTCAACAGTAGGATGGTACCAAGATAGGAAATGCAGCCAGTAGGCAAATGTGCAGCTAAAGTCGTGCCACAGAAATAGGTAAGCATGCCACTTTGATGGGATTCACACTACTTCATGATATGGCACCTTGGCATAATGATTTTAAGCTGAATACATTTGAAAAATGGTAGGTGCTGGAAAGACTCTTATGAGAAGTGCCTTCTCTATGATCAGAGGAAAGGCACATCCTTATCTCTAAAGACAGAGAAAAGCCTAAAGGAATCTGAACAAATAGGCCTCACTAAGTTTCCCCCCGTTTACTACTGTGTTAGGCTATTCTTGCATTGTTATAAAGAAATACATGAACATGGATAATTTATAAAGGAAAGATGTTTTATTAGCTGACGGTTCTGCAGGCATTACAGGAAGCAAGTTGTGGCATGAGCTCAGCTTCTAGGGAGGCCTCAGGAAGCTTACAATCATGGCAGAAGGCAAAGTGAGAGCAGGCACATCACATGACAAAAGCAGACACATCATATGGTGAAAGCAGAAGCAAGCAACACAGAAGAGTAGAAGGGAAGTGCCGCACACTTTTAAATGACCGGATCTCATGTGAACTCAGAGCAAGAGCTCACGTATCATCAGAAAACGGCTGAAGCCATTCATGAGGGACCCCTCCCTGTGATCAAATCAACTCCCCACGAAGTTCCACCTCCAACACTAGGGGTTACATCTCAACATGATATTTGGAGGAGATATTCAAACTATATCACTCTATCCCTGGCCTTTCAAATTTCATGTCCTTCCCATATTTTAAAATAAAACCATCCATTCTCAGCAGTCCCACAAAGTCTTAACTCATTTCAGCTTTAACTCAGAAGTCCAAATTCCAAAGTCTCATCAGAAACAAGGTAAGTCCCTTCCATTTATAAGCTTGCAAAATCAAAAATAAGTTGGTTGTTTTCAAGATAAAATTGGCAAATAAGCATTGGGTAAACATTTTCATTCCACAAAAGAAAAATTAGCCAAAAGAAAAGGGCTACAGACCCCATGCAAGTTCAAAAGCCAGCAGGGCAGTCATTAAATCTTAAAGCTACAGAATAATCCCCTGTGACTCCATGTCCCATATTCAGGGCACACTGGTACAAGAGGTGGTTCCCAAGGCCTTGTCAGTTCCACCCTTGTGGCTTTGCAGGGTTCAGCCCCAAAGGTTGCTCTCCCAGGTTGTTGAGGGCCTGTGGCTTTTACAGGTGCAGGGTACAAGCTGCTGGTGGGACTACCATTCTCTTGGGTCTGGAGGGCAGTGGCCTTTTTCTCACAGCTTCACTAGGTAGTGCCCCAGTGGGGAGGGTAATAGCCCCCTTCTCACAGCTCCACAGTGAGGAATCTGAGTGAGGCCTCTCTTATCCCTAAGCCCTGCCCTAATGGGAGTTCTCTGTGGTGGCTCCACCCTTGCAGCAGGCTTCTACCTGGGCACCCAGGCTCTTCCATAAATCCTGTGAAATTGTGGCAGAGGGTGCCAAGTCTTATTCACTCTTGTATCTTGTGTGTGCCCACAGGCTTAACACAACATGGGGACTGCCAAGGTTTATGGTTTGCACCTTCTGAAGCTGTGGCCCAAGGTATACCTGGGATCCTCTGAGCTAAGGCTGGAGCTAGAGTGGACTGGATGTGGGGAGCAGCGTCCCAAGGCTGTACAGGACAGCAGGACCCTTGGCCAGGCCCACAAAGCTATTCTTCCCTCTTAAGCCTCCAGGGCTATGATGGGAGGGGCTGCCATGAAGGTCTCTAAAATGCCTTCAAGGTCTTTTTCTCATTGTCTTGGATAGTAGTACTTGGCTCCCTTTTAGTTACGCAAGTATCTCTAGTAAGCAGTTGCTCCACAGCCTGCTTTTATTCCTCTCCCAAAAAGGCTTTTCTTTCTCTGCCACACAATCAGGCTGCAAATTTTACAAACTTTCATATTCTACTCCCTTTTAAATATAAGTTCCAACTTTAAGGATTTTTTGCTCCAACATCTGAGCATAGGTTGTTAGAAGCAGCCAGACCACTTCTTGAACACTTTGCTGCTTAGAAATTCTACCAGATACCCTAAATAATCACTCTTAAGTTCCAACTTCCCATGAGCCCTAGGGTAGGGGCACAATGCAGCCAAGTTCTTTGCTAAGGTGTAACACATGTGACCTTTGCTCCAGTTTCCAATAATTTCCACATTTATATTTGAGACCCAGGCCTTCACTGCCATATCACTCTCAACATTTTGGTCACAACCACTTAACCAGTCTAAAAATTTCCAAACTTTGCCTGTCTTCCTGTCTTCTTCTGAGCCCTCTAAACTCTTCCAAACTCTGCCCATTATGAGTACCAAAGCTACCTCCACATTTTCAGGTATCTTTACAGCAATGCACCCCTCTCCTTGGTACCAATTATCAGTATTTGGTCAGTCTTGTATTGTAAAGAAATATCTGAAACTGGGTAATTTATAGAAAAAGGGGTTTTCATTGGCTTACAGTTCTGCAGGCTTTACAGGAAGCCTGTGTTGGCATCAGCTCAGCTTTTAGAAACGGCTCAGGAAGCTTGTAATCATGGCAGAAGGCAAAGTGGGGGCAGGCACACTACATGAGAAATGCAAGCATGTTACATGGCGAATGCAGGAGCAAGTGAGAGAAAGAGTAGGAGGGAGGCTCCACATACTTTTAAGCAACCATATCTCATGTAAACTCAGAACAAGAGCTCACTTTTCACCAAGGAGATGGGCCACACCATTCATGAGGAACCCATTGCCATGATCAAAACACCTCCCAGCAGGCCTCACCTCCAACACAGGGATAACATCTCCACATGAGATTTGGAGAGGACATCCAACTTATATTGACTATTCTTAGTAAGTATCTTTTTGTCCCATCACATTTTTCAAAAACTTTCATTCTTCATCAAACATAATATGAAAACACTCAGATTTAACTGTTTCTTTGGGTCTTTATTTCCTTATGAAGACTCCCATGATATATAAAATGTATATAGAATACATTTTTATTTTATTATAATTAATTTCTCTCAATTAATTTGCCTTTCGTCAGTCTAATTTACAGGGCTTCAGCCAAGTAACCTGGAAGGATAATGAGAAAAATATATTTTTCTTCTAATGCAGCCTCCATGACATGCAACCCCACATTTCCCTTTTGCACTGCCCTAGCAGAGGTTCTCCGAGTGCCCCATCCTGGAGCAAACTTCTGCCTGGGCACCCAGGCGTTTCCATACATCTTCTGAAATCTAGGCGGGGGTTCCCAAACCCCAATTCTTTATTTCTGTGCACAGGTAGGCTCAGGCTCAACCCCATGTGGAAGCTGCCAAGGCTTTGGGCTTGCACCCTCTGAAGCCACGGCCTGAGCTCAATGTTGGTCCCTTTCAGCCATGACTAGAGCAGCTGGGACACAGGGCACCAAGTCCCTAGACTGCACACAGCATAGGGACTCTGGGCCTGCTCTCCCAAACCACTTTTTCCTCCTAAGCCTCTGGGCCTGTGATAGGAGGGGCTGCTGTGAAGACCTCTGACATGCCCTGGAGACATTTTCCCCCTTGTCTTGAGGATTAACATTCAGCTCCTCATTAATTATGCAATTTCTGCAGCCAGCTTGGATTTCTCCTCAGAAAATGGCATTTTCTTTACTATCTCATTGTAAAGCTGCAAATTTTCCAAAGTTATGCTCTGCTTCCCTTATAAAACTGAGTGTCTTTAACAGCACCCAAGTCACATCTTGAATGCTTTGCTGTTTAGAAATTTTTTCTGCCAGATACCCTAAATCATCTTTCTGAAGTTTAAGGTTCTACAAATCTCTAGGGCAGGGGCAAAATGCCACCCATCTCTTTACTAAAACATAGCAAGAGTCACCTTTACTCCAGTTCCCAAGTTCCTCATCTCCATCTGAGACCATCTCAGCCTAAATTTTATTGCCTGTATCACTATCAGCATTTTGGACAAAGCCATTCAACAAATCTTTAGGAGGTTCCTAACTTTCCTGTCTTCTTCTGAACCCTCCAAACTGTTCCAGCCTTTGCCTGTCACCCAGTTCCAAAATCACATCCACATTTTTGGGTATCTTTTCAGCAGCACCCCACCCCTGGTACCAATTTACCATATTAGTCCCTTTCTTTTTTTTTTTTTTTTTTTTGCTCCTGCTGAAGACATACTTGAGACTGGAATTTACAAATGAAAGAGGTTTAACTGAACTTACAGTTCCATATGACTGGGGGAGGCCTCAAAATCATGGCAGAAGACAAGGAGGAGCAAGACACATCTTAGCGAATGGCAGCAGGCAAAAAGAAAAGAGAGCTTATGTAGGAAGACTCCCATTTTTAAAACCATCAGATCTCATGCGACCCATTCACTATCATGAGAACAACAGGGGAAAAACTCACCCTCATGATTCATTCATCTCCCACCAGGTCCCTCCCACAACAAGTGGGAATTATGGGGGCTACAAAATGATATTTGGGTGGGGACACAGAGCCAACGCATATCAACCTGGGAGTGGCATTGCTGGATCATAAGGAAGCTCCATTTTTAGTATTTGAGGAACTTAACAAATGTTCTCCACAGTGGTTGTACTAATTTACATTTCCACCAACAATGTACAATAGTTCCCTTTTCTACACATCCTCACCAGCATTTTTCATTGCGTGACTTTTGGATAAAAGCCATTTTAAATGGAGTGCAACAATATCTCATTGTATTTTTTATCAGCATTTGTCTGATGACTAATGATGTTGAACAACTTTTCACACACCTGTTTGCCATGTGTATGTCTTCTTTTAAGAAATACTTGTTCAGATCTTTGGCCAATTTAAAAATCAGATAAATCTATTTTTCCCTATGGAGTTTTTTGTGATCCTTATTATGTTTCATTATTAGGTGGTTAGTTTGCAAATATTTTCTCCCATTCTGTGAGTTGTCTATTCACTTTGTTGATTTTTTCATTTGCTGTGCAGTAGCTTTTTAATTTGATGGGATCACATTTGTCTTTGTTTTGACTGACCATGCTTGTGGAGTATTATTCAAGAAATCTTTGCCCAGTCCAATGTTCTGGAGAGTTCCCCCAAAGTTTTTGTGTAGTAGTTTCATAGTTTGAGGTCTTAGATTTAAGTCTTTAATCCATTTTCATTTTATTTTTGTATAAGGCAAGTTATGGGGCATAGTTCTATTCTTTTGCATATGGATATCCAGTTTTTCTAGCACCATATATTGAATACTATTCTTTCTTCAATCTATGTTCTTGGCACCTCTGTCAAAAATGTGTTCACCATAGATGTATGGATTTATCTATGGGTTCTCTATTCTGTTCCATTCGTCTATGTGTATGTTTTTGTGGCAGTATTATGCTGTTTTGTTTACTATAGCTCTGTAATATAATTTAATGTCAGAAAATGTGATTTGTCCAGTTTTGTTCCTTTTGCTTAGGATTTCTTTGGTTATTCCATATAAATTTTAGGATTGTTTTTTCTATTTCTGTAGAGAATTACATTGGTATTTTGATAGAGATTGCATTGAATCTGCAGATTGTTTTGGATAGTACAGACATTTTAACAATATTAATTATCCAATACATGAACATGGAATATCTTTTCATTTTTTGGTGTCCTCTTCCATTTCTAATATTAATGTTTTATAGGTTTTATTGTAGAGACCTTTTACTTCTTTGGTTAAGTTAATTTAAGGTATTTTTATTTATTTGTAGCTACTGTAAATGGATTGCTTTCTTGATTTCTTTTTCAGATCATTTGCTGTTGGCATATAGAAATGCTACTAATCTTTGTATGTTGATTTTGTGTCCTGCAACTTTACTAAATATATTTATCAATTCCAAGTTTTTTTGGTGGAGTCTTTAGGTTCTTCCAAATATAAGATCATATCATCAGCAAACAATAATTTGACTTTTTTCCAATTTGAATGGCTTTATTACTTTCTTATGCCTGATTGCTCTAGCAAGGGCTTCTAGTACTATGTTGAATAACATGATTGAACCCGGGAGGCGGAGCTTGCAGTGAGCCGAGATCGCGCCACTGCACTCCAGCCTGGGCAACAGAGCGAGACTCCGTCTCGAAAAAAAAAAAAAAGAAAAGAAAAAGAAAGTAGTCATCCTTGTAATGTTCCTGAACTTAGGGGAAAGGCTTTCCATTTTTCCTCATTCAGTATGATACTAGCTATATGTCTGTTGTATATGGATGTTATTATGTTGACGTATGTTCCTTATGCACCCAGTTTTTTTATGTTTTTATTATGAAGGGATGTTAAATTTTATCATATTTTTCAGCATCAACTGAGATTATCATATGGTTTTTGTCTTTCATTCTGCTCATATGATGTGGAACATTCATTGATTTATGTAAGTTGGACCATCCTTGCATTCATGGAATGAATCCCACTTTGTCATGATAAATGTTTTTAATGTGTTGTTGAATTGGGTTTGCTAGTATTTTGTTGAGCATTTGTGCCTCAATATTCATCAGTGATATTGGCTTATGATTTATTTTTGTATGTCTTCATCTGGTTTTGGTATCAGCATAATATAGGCCTCATACAACGAGTTCAAAAGTACTTCCTCCCCCTCTAAGTTTGTGTAATAATTTGAGTAGCATTGGTATTAGTTGTTCTTTAAATGTTTGGTAGAATTCAGCAGAAAGGCCATGGGGTCCTTGACTTTTCTTTGCTGAGATTCATTTTATTGCAACTTCTATCTCATTGTTTGTTACTGATATGTTTAGATTTTGAATTTCTTCACGGTTCAATTTGGTAGGTTTTATGTGTCTAGAAATTTATCCATTTCTTCTAGATTTTCAAAATTATTCCCATGTAGTGGCTCATATTAGCCACCAACGATCCTTTGAATTTCTGTGTGGTATCAGTTATCAGTTGTAATATCTCTTTTTTTTAAATTTGACTTCATTTATTTGGCTCTTCTCTTTTTTTTCTTATCAGTCTGACTAAACGTTTGTCTATATTGTTTATCTTTTCAGAATGTAATTTTTGTTTCATTGACATTTTGTATTGTTTTATTCATTTCAAATGTATTTATTTCTGCTCTGATCTTTATTATTTATTTTCTCCTACTAATTTGGGGTTTGGTTTGCTCTTGCTTTTCTAGTTCCTTAAGATGCATCATTTGATTGTTTATTTGAAATTTTTCTTTTCTCTTTATGTAGGCAATTATAGCCATAAACTTCCCTTTGAATACTGCTTCTGCTGTATCACATAGATTTTGATATGTTGTGATTCTGTTGTCTTGTGTTACAAGAAATTTTTCAATTTCTTTCTTCATTGACTCACTGGTCATCAGGAGCATATTGTTTATTTTACATGTGTTTGTATGATTTTCCAAAATTTCTCTTGTTATTGATTTCTAGTCTTATTCCATTGTGGTCAGTGAAAATGCTTGAAACAATTTCATCTTTTTTGAATGTTTTAAGACTTGTCTGTGGGCCAGGCACAGTGGCTTATGCCTGTAATCCCAACACTTTGGGAGGCCGAGGCAGACGGATCACCTGAGGTCAGGAGTTCAGGACCAGCCTGGCCAATATGGAGAAACACCGTCTCTACTAAAAATAAAAAATAAAAAAATTAGCTGGGCTTGGTGAAGGGCACCAGTAATCCCAGCTATGTAGGAGGCTGAGGCAGGAGAACCACTTAAACCTGGGAGGCAGAGTTTGCAGTGAGCTGAGGTCACGCCATTGTACTCCAGCCTGGGCAGTAAGAGTGAAATTCCATCTCAGAAAAAAAACAAAAAAGAAAAAAAGACTTGTTTGTGACACAAGTCACAAACTGAGGTCTATCCTTGAAAATAATCCACATGCTGAATTAAAGAATGTGTATTCTTCAGCTTTTGGATGAAATGTTCTGTAAATATTTATTTGTCCATTTGGCTTATATGTAGATTAAGTCCAATATTTCTTCTTTGATTTTTTTTGTCTGGAAGATCTCTTTGATGCTAAAAGTGAGGTGTTGAAGTCTCCAGCTATTATTGTATTGTGATCTATCTGTCTCTTTAGTTCTAATAATATTTGCTCTATATTTGTTTGCTCCAATGTTGGGTGCATATATATTTACAATTGTTATATACTCTTGCTGTATTGACCCATTTATCATTACATGGTGATTTTCTTTGTCTCTTTTTATAGGTTTTTTTCCTTGAAATCTATTTTGTCTGATATAAATATAAACTACTCCTGGTCTCTTTTTGGTTTCCAATGGCATTCAATATCATCTTCCATCCGTTTGTTTTCAGCCTATGTGTGTCCTTATAAATGAAGTATGTTTCTTGTAGGCAACAGATTATTGGTTCTTGGTTTTTTATCCATTAAGCCACTCTAAATCTTTTGATTGGGGAGTTTAGTCCATCTACATTCAATTTTATTATTGATAAGTTAGGACTTACTACTGCCATTTTCTTATTTGTTTTCTGGTTGTTTTGTGGTCTTCTACTCCTTCTGTCCTTTCTTCCTGTCTTCCTTTTAGTGACTGTAATTTTCTCTGGTGGTGTGCTTTAATTACTTGCTTTTAAATTTTTGTGTAGCCATTGTGTGTTTTTTGATTTGAGGCTACAATGAGGCTTGCAATACTATCTTATAATCCATTATTTTAAGTGATAACAACTTGACACTGCACACAAAAAAGAAAGTAAATTAATAAAAAGTCTATACTTTGTTTTCCCACTTTTTAACTTTTTGTTGTTTCTATTTATGTGTTATTATGTTTCCTATGTCTCAAAAAGTAATCATAGTTATTAATTTTGATTGGTTCATCATTTTGTCTTTCCTACTTAAGAGTTGTTTACACATCAGTTACTGTTCTATAATACTGTGGGGTTTTCTGTGTACTTATTATTAGCAGTGAGTTTTGTATCTTCAGACGATTTTGTATTGTTCATTAACATCCTTTTCTTTCAGTTTGAAGAACTTCCTTTAGCCTTTCTTGTAGGAGAGGTCTGGTGTTAATTAAATCCCTCAACTTTTGTTTGTCTGAGAAAGTCTTTACATCTCCTTCATGTTTGAAGGATATTTTCACCAGATACACTATTCTAGGGTAAATTTTTTTTTTCCTTCAGCACTTTGAATATGTCATGCTGCTCTCTTCTGGCCTGTAAGGTTTCCACTGAAAAGTCTGTAGCCAGACAGATTGGAGCTCCATTGTATGTTATTTGTGTATGGGTTTGTTGTTGTTTTTGTTTTGTTTTGTTTTGTTTTGTTCTTTGTCTTACTGCCTTTATAATCACTTCTTTATCCTTATGCTTGTTCTTTGGGAATTTGATTATTAAATGCCTTGAGGTAGTCTTATTTGGGTTAAATCTACTTGGTTATAACTTTCTTGTACTTGAATACTGACAATTTTCTCTAGTTTTGGGGAAGTTCTCTGTTATTATTCCTTTGAATAAACGTTCTATCCCTATCTATTTCTCTCTAATTCCTCTTTTGGGCTAACAACTCTTAGATTTGCCCTTTTGAGGCTATTTTCTAAATCCTTTAGGAATTTTTTTTAATTCTTTTTTTTTTTTGCCTCATCTGATGGTATATTTTCAAATAGCCTATCTTCATTCTTCTGCTTGATCACTTTTGCTATTGAAAAGCTCTGATGCATTCTTCAGTAAGTCAATTGCATATTTCAACTCTGGAATTTCTGCTTGTTTCTTTTTAATTATTTCAAAATCTTTTTAAAATTTGTGTGATAGAATTCTGATTTCTTTCTCTGTGTTATCTTGAACTTCCTTGTTTCCTCAACGCAGCTATTTTGAATTCTCTGTCTGAAAGGTCACATATCTCTGTTTCTCCAGAATTGGTCCCTGGTGCCTTAGTTTGTTCGGTGAGGTCATGTTTTCTTGGATTGTCTTGATGCTTATGGATGTTTGTCTATGTCTGTGCATTGAATAATTATTTATTATAGTCTTTGCAGTCCAGGCTTCTTTGTCCCTGTCTTTCTTGGGAATGTTTTCCAGATATTTAAAAGGACTTGAGTGCTGTGATGTAAGCTGTGTCTTCATTAAGGGGCACGCTAAGCCCCGTAACACTGTGGTTCTTACATACTCATAGAGGTACTACCTTGGTGGTCATGGATAAGAACTGGAAGAATTCTCTGGATAACCAAGCAGATAGTCTTGTTCCCATCCCTCACTTTCTCCCAAATAAATGGAGTCTGTCTCTGTCTTCTGTGTTGTTGGTAGCTGAGGGTGAGGTGACACAAGCACCTCTGTGGCCACAACCACTGGGACTGCACTGGGTCAGACCTCAAGGCAGCACAGTAGTGGGTCTTACCCAAGACCCACTGTAACCACTACCTGGCTACTGCCTATGTTCATTCAAGGCCCTGGAACTCCACAATCAGAAGGTGGTAAAGACAGCCAGGTTTCTGCCCTTCCTTCAGGGTGATGAGCTCCCCGGGCTCTGAGTGGGTCAAGAAGTGCCACCTGAGAGCCAGAGACTTGAGTCAGAAAACCTTACATGTCTACTGGCGTTCTACTGTACTGCAGCTGAGCTGGCACTCAAACAACAAGACACAGTCCTTCCCACTCTTTCCTTTCTTTCCTTTTTACAGGCAGAGGAGCCTCACCTCATGGCCACCACTCCCACATGCCCGTGAGGAATACTGCCAGGACACCACTGATGTTCCTTTAACATTAAAGGGCTCTCCAATCAGCTTGTGGTAAATGCTGCCTGGCCTGGGACTCACGCTTCAGAGCAGTGGTCTCCCCTCTAGACCAGGGCAGGTCCAGAAATGCCATCCAAGATCCAAGAACTAGAATCAGGGATCTTAATAGCCCACTTCATGCTTTACCTCCATGTGGCTGATCTTGTACCTAAGGTGCAAGACAATGTCCCCTTTACTTTTCCCTCAACTTTTCTCAAGAAGGAGACTCTCCCCATAGAGATAAACGGTCTCACCCCATAGACAGACAGATTTGACACACAATTGGGAATGTGCTTGATTGTCTTCTATACCCAAATTCTCTAACTGCTCGTTAAAATAAATATACTAAACAATTCATCCAAATGTTGTATTTTATTTGATGTAGTCTTGAAAACTATAGTGGAGTTGATACAAATTTTAGAGTTAATATTTTATAAAGATTAAAATTTCAATTAAGGGAGATAGAGATGATAGACAGATTTAATTTTTCTTCCTCAAGATAAATATTTCTTAGTAGAAAAAAATACACAAAGAATTTCTTTGCTTTAAGTTTCTTTTTTAAGAACAAGAATAAAAATGAGCAAATAAAAATTCATCATCATAAAAATCTTTTTGTAATGTTATTTAGAATAGAGATAGCATATTACCTTGAACCTATAAATTTACTCCAGTACATAGTTCTAGTAAGGGTTTTCTTAGTAGTAGTTTGGCTTCCACTACAATTATTTATTAAATAATTATTTATTATTTATTAATTATTTATTATGTGATTAATTAAATGTGTAATTGACATGAAAGACTTTATATACACATTTAATATTTTAGTTTTAACAGATATTTTTCTTGTACTCTACTTCAGCACCACTAACATAATCGTGTGACAGCAAACTATAAAAGTCATATTAAAAATTAAAATATTAAAAATTAATACAAAAATTAATTACCCTTAGGAGAGTAGCTTCACAGAACAATCCAGTATTTCAAAGCAGGCTAACTGTTTCTCTTTTAAAATAAAATTGTCATAATGTTAGTTTGAGCACTGGTAAGTTCTGAGGACATGGAGGTTCTCAAAAAAATCTGGGAACCAAATTCCAGATTTCGGTCCCAGAGGAAAAAACTTTACCGAGATCATCTGTTATCTGTGTATGTACTGAGTTGCTAATCTGAATTTTATGAGAAAATTAGACTTTAAAAATTGGTAATATGAAACAAACAAAATAATATGAAAGCATTATAATTAGTTGGATGGCACATTTATTATATTTTATTTTATTTATAATAAGCGCTTTTGATCTTGGGAAAAATGAATGAGGATTCTGCATTTATCTGTAATCCTTAACACTCAGTAAATTTCTTTTCTGTTTCCACTGTATCATTTAGACTTAAAATGTGATATGAATTCATTCATTCATTCACTCACCAATTATTTTTGAATGCATACTTTTACCAAACACTGTACTTTTTTTTTTTTTAAGACGGAGTCTCACTCTGTCACTCAGGCTAGAGTGCAGTGGCACAATCTCGGGTCACTGCAACCTCTGCCCCCCGAGTTCAAGCGATTCTGCCTCCTCAGCCTCCCGAGTAGTTAGGATTACAGGCACCTGCCACCGCACCTGGCTAATTTTTGTATTTTTGGTAGAGACGGGGTTTTGCCATCTTGGCCAGGCTGGTCTTGAACTCCTGATCTTGTGATCCACCAGCCTTGGCCTCCAAAAGTGTTGGGATTACAGGCGTGAGCCACCGACCCTGGCCCAAACACTGTGCTTTTATATAAATATGAGGGACTCACAGTGTAATAGAAGAGACAGACACATAAATAAATTATTACAAGACAATGTAGTACTGCAAATGTATTTATGAAGTGTTTGGGAAGCACATGAAACAGCGATTGACGGAGGCGGGAAAGATTTCACAAAAGAGATGACACTGAAGCTTGATCTTGCAATGTGACAGTTTCATGCTGATTATAAATTGCAATAAATATTTGATAACTACGAGCTTGAGTCCTCATTTGCAACAATGTGTGTCAAGATAGTAAAATCATTTTAATTTATAGTGAAAATTTTATCACTTGTATCCATCAAATGAAAAGTTGATAATCACTTACTCCAACTATTTATTCTTACGATGTCTGTTGATTCCACTCAAATCAGGTTTTTGTCCCCACCACTTTGGTAAAACTCAGTGTCATTCCTAATCTCCACATTTCTAACTCCAAACATAGTTTCTCAGTCCTTGTTTTACTTGACCTGTCAGAAGCATTTGGTAAGATTGGTAGGTTACTCACGCCTCCCTGAAACATTTTCTGTACTTGGTTTCCATGAAAACTTGTGTGCCTCATTTTCCTTCTGTCTTTCCGGCCACTCCTTTTCAGACTTTTTCTGATGGTTCCTCCTTTTCTTTCAAATAACTAAATGTCAGAGTGTTGTTCTCAAGCTGCTTCTCTTTTCTTGTTACACTCAGTCCCTAAGTGATATCAGTCAATATCTCAGCTTGAAACAGCATCTCTATGCTGCTCCACATCTACATCACAGCCCAAAATTCTGTGCTGTACTCTAAACAGTTATCCCAACCTCCCATTCAGCATCCCTACTTGTAATGTTTAGAGAACATCCCACAGTTAAATATCTCAAATCTGACCTCCTTATATTTCCCTCTAAACTGACTCCTCCTGTGGACTTCCCTATCTGATACGGTTTGGATATTTGTCCCCTCCAAATCTCATGTTGAAATGTGATTCCCATGGTTAGAGGTCTGGCCTGGTGGGGGGTGATTGGATCATTGGGCAGATCCTTCATGAATGGTTTAGCATCATCCCTTCATGATAAGCGAGTTCTTGATCAGTTCACCCAGGAGATCTGGTTGTTTAAAATCTGCCCCCAACCCCCCACTCTTTCTTGCTCCTGGTCTTGCCATGTGACATGCCTGCTGTCCTTGCACTTTCTGCCATGATCAGAAGCTTCCTGGGGCCTCACCAGAAGGTGAGCAGGATTGCAGAACCATGTTTCCTGTATAACCTATGGAAATGTGGGCCAAATAAACCTTTTTTCTTTATAAATTACTCATTCTCAGGTATTCTTTTGTAGCAATGCAAAAACAGCCTTACACACCATCTTAGGTAAGGGATCATTCAATTATTTCAGTTGTTCTGGAAAAAAAAAAATTTGGACTGACTCCATCTCTGACTCTTACTCTCAGAAGCCACATCTTATCCATTACCAAACTCTGTCAACTCTAGCTTCAAATTACACCTGGTTTGATAACTTCTAGGCACCTTCACTTTTCTTGTCTGAACCACCATCATATATTGCCTGGATTTGTGTAATAACCTCCTAACTTGTCACCTTAATTCTAGCTGAGGCTTCTTCACTTTATTTTCAACATTGGAGCATAGCAATGTTGTCAAGTCAGATTATTTCCTTGCTAAGAACTTTTTAATATCTCTCCATGTCACTTTGAGTGGAAGCACACTTTTTGCTATTAATCACAAAGTCCTATGTGACCTGTCATCTTTCTGTTATCAATTGCTACAACTCTTCACCCATATTTGACTCCAGTCTCTCCAGCCTTCTTATTGTTCCTTACATGTGCCAGGCATGCTCCCACCTCAGGTATTTGCACTTGTTCTTCTTGGAATTAACTGTGTGCACATCAGCTTGGACAGTTATCTTCCTTCAGGTTATTACTCAAATTTCACATTTTCAATGAAATCTTACTTTTTCTAAAATTTTCATTTCCATCTAAGTTATTTGTATCCCCCTTCTTTGCTCTATTTTTTCTCCTTAGTAATTGTAACTAATACTATAACACTATGTAATTTACCTATTTATCTTTTTTCACTTTCTGCCGTTTCCATTAGAGTATGCTCCATGATGGCAGGGATTTTTGTATGTTTTGTTCATTACTGTTTCTTTAATATTTAGAAGCAGTGCCTGACACATAATAAATGCTAAATAAATATTTATCAAATAAATAACATACAACATAGAGATTCAGCAGTATAAAAATTAGTACCACTAGGCCAGGCATGGTGGCTCACGCCTATAATCCCAGCACGAGGCGAAGGAGAGTGGATCATGAGGTCAGGAGATCAAGACCATCCTGGCTAACATAGTGAAACCCCGTCTCTACTAAAAATACAAAAAATTAGCCAGGCATGGTGGCGGGTGCCTGAGTCCCAGCTACTCTGGAGGCTGAGGCAGGAGAATGGCATGAACCCAGGAGGCGGAGCTTGCAGTGAGCTGAGATTGTGCCACTGCACTCCAGCTTGGGTGACAGAGCAAGACTCCATCTCAAAAAAAAAGACAAGAAAAATTGGTACCACTACTAAATATTTACTTAGCTGGGTTCTGAGGAATTTACTACAAAGGAAATGTGGAAATATGTATAGCTCTTGCCAAATCAGAGGCCCTTTAAACTGGAAGGACGAGAAAAGCAATACATCAAGGCATGGAACCTGGCACAAAGTCTTGACCGCTTTCTTCTCAAGCCAAAATTTCAGTTGGGATGTTGAGGTGGCGGCAGATCTGAAGCTGAATCTTATGAGATGTCAACATTCTTGCCATGAAGAAATGTGTTTCCCAATTACTCTTCTTTTTGTTCTGAAACCTTCCCCAATTTTAATTATTGTCAAACACTCATTTTTTGCCTTTATACTTTTAATTGGCATTATTCAGTTCACTAAAGAATTTGCTAATATACAAATGGTCAACTTTATGTGTAATATTGTAATTTCCACAATCTCATGTTCTATTTCCTTCCAGAAATTTATATAAAATGTCTCTATTGTGTCTTACTCTGTTCAGTTCCATTGTTTATAAATGGGGTAGCTTACAAACAACAGAAGTTTATTTCTCACAGTTTTGGAGGCTGGGAAGTCCAAGATCAGGGTGCCAGCAAATTTCATGTGTGAGAAAGGCCCACTACCTGGTTCATAGGTGGTGACTTCTCACTTTTCATGTGGTGGAAAGGCCAGACAGTGCTTTCTAGGGCCTCTTTTATAAGAGAGCAAATCGTATTCATGAGAGATCCACTTTCATGACTTAATCATCCCCCAAAGCCCTACCTCCTCATATCATCATTAATGGTTAGGATTTCAACATCTGAATTTTGGGGGGACACAAACATTCAAGACCACAGCACATCAAAATATAAGAAATTAATTCCCTTAGCTTTTAATGTCAATAACAGAAATACTATTAAAAACAGAATAGTTGTTTAGTTGTTGAGATAATAACACAATGCAAAATTTGATAATTTTAAACATAGTCTCAACTAAAGTTAGCAATAAACTATGCTGGATTTCTTTATCTTATGAAATACTATTTTCAGTTGGATTTTTAAAAACTGTCTATTTTGACTATTGTATTTTTTAGGTATTCTACCTTACAAAACACATAATGTTGAGCTCTCAGTGGCTTATCTCTATGGAAATTTCTCATTTACACAAAAGCCAAATATTACAGTTGAGGTGAGAGGTTTACTCCTCCATACAAGTATTTGAGGACTCGGGCTGAGGGGGCCTCTGCTATTTTCAAAACATGGCTTCTAGGGTCAACTTGGGCATTTAAAATCTAACTAAAGGCAAAGAAGGAGAGAGTAGAGAAACATATAGGAAGTTTTTAATGGGCTAGGCTTAGACATGGCATATATCATATCTATATTCTTGCATTAGGCCATTCTCACACTGCTATAAAGAACTACCTGAGACTGGGTAATTTATTTAAAAAAAAAAGGTATATTTGACTCACAGCTCTGGAAGCTGTACAGGAAGTGTGACTAGGAGGTGTCAAAAAGCTTACAATCATGGCAGAAGGTGAAGGGGAAGCAAGCATGTCTTATCATGGCAGAGCTGGAGAAAGAGAGCAAAAGGGGAAGTGCTACACACTTTTAAATATCCAGATCTCATGAAAACTCACTCACTATCACAAGAAGAGCAAAGGGGAAGTCCACCCCCAAGATCCAATCACCTCCCACCAGACCCTACCTGCAACACTCAGAATCACAATTCAACATGAGATTTGGGTGGGGACACAGAGTCAAACCAAATCAATTCAATAGGCCAACACTCAGACTTTTGGCCAAATTTTCCATTGTCAAGAAAGGCTGGAAGACGTGTATCAGAAACATAGGAAAAATAGATTTTGTTAAATGTATCCAGTCTCTTCACATTCTGTTTTTACTCACTAAATATCCATTTTTCTTTTGCTTTCACATAAAGAACACATTATTCCATTCCCTCAAAGTTCTATTCAGCGACCACATCCAGATCAAAGTCCAGTATTTTCTAGTGATGTGAAAACTCTTCATTAAGTCCAAATGTGGCTTTTCATTAATTGGCAACTCCACTTCCACCCTTTACTTCCACATCACATATTCAATTTATGAAGGTAGTGAAAGAACCTAATAACTACATTAAAAGCTTCCATTCAGAAGAGGAAAAAACGCGACTGTGGCAAGAATTTATAAAATCTTGCAGGGAAACATTTTGAAGGGTAACTACACATTTGGAGGAGAAAATTCCTTTATTAGACTAAGTCTAATTTCTGGGAACTCTCCCTTATCCATTGCTTTCCTGGCCCCCTCCCTCCAGGCTATTGAAACATCTTCCTTGACCATTATCCTCTATAGATACACCTGAGGTTGGTATGGAAGATTAGGCCTTCCTTTGCTATTGTAGAGGCTTTGAAAGCCTGCTTCCTGTTTCAGTAGGAATCTACACCCTTAATCTTACCTTTGTCATAGAGCTGGGTCTCATGGTCATTGGTCCCTCAAAAGCTACTTCAATTTTACATCCTATTTTTGGAAATGTAGTGGCAGTTACATTTCCAACTCTTTCAGCTCCAAAATTTTTGTGTACTTTTTAAATTCTCTTTGATTTATTGAGCCAGGACTAGGAGTAGGATACATTCACCCACAAAATGTGGACCAGTGAGCTAGACATTAGTCACACGGCCATTGTCATATCCAACTTCAAGAATAATGTAGAACTAAAGCCTAGCTGTGAACCCAGCAGAAAGGAAAACCAGCTTGATTAGCAGCCAACCAGTTTCTACCGTAACTAGTAAGTTTGAAGGATTATTACATTTTGTAGAGTGAATTTCTGTTTTTAGTTTTTTTAAGGTTTCATGATAGAGAAGATGAAGACAAGAAAGTCTCTAACTTCTGTGAAATATATCATGCATATGAGAATTCCATTTTCTGAAAACTCTTGCTGTACTATTAATAGCATGACTTCCAAAGTAAAAATAGGAAGCAAATACTATAATTTTGAAAAAGTAAAAACACATTTTGCCCTATCTTTTTAAATCACGTGTTCAGAATCATGCAATTTGAGCTTCACTTTTTGTCAGGTTCCAGCTCTTCATAGTATTTTAGCTGAAAGTGATATAGGAGTTAAGAAATCCCTTAGGTAGATAGCAAGGGTATGGGAGTCCTTGGTAAGGCTTTTCTTTTTAATGAAAAGCAGCCCCAAGCTATTTTCCTTTCTAATGAAGAGCAGCCTGTAAGGTCGAGCTGCAGACATAAACAAGCAAGCTGGGAGCTTGCATGGGTGAATGCCAGCAGGAACTCGAACTGTTCAAGATGGCAGCTCCATCTTCCCCTCTGTCAGCCACATATACTATAAGGAGCAGACAAGATGGCACCAATCAACTGGAAAGCCTATTTGCATAATAAGATTAGGGTGGGGCGACCAGCCTTCCCATGCCTATGTAAATGTCATACCTGATAGAACCAATCTGTGAGCCCTATGCAAATCAGACACCACCTCTTCAAACTGGACTATAAAATCTGGGGCATTTGCCACCAACCAGCCCTTTTCACTCAGTGACCCCTCTCTGTATGGAGAAAGCTGTTTCTACTTTCTCTTCTCTTCTGCCTATTAAACCTCTGCTCCTAAACTCCTTGTGTGTGTCCATGTCCTAAATTTTCCTGGCACGTGACAACGAATCCCCAGGGTATATACCCCAGACAACGTAGCTGCTTCAAAAGGACGTTTCAGGACAGAGATTTAAATGTAAATCTACTGGGAGACTTTCTGCATACAAAGAATGTATTCCTTATGACTAAAGATAGAATCAAGAGAGGAAACTAAATATTTCCATCCTAAACATCTCTAAAATTCCTTGATGGTGAATTCCCAGGACAAACCAACAAGGGGTAAAATTTGTTCATTCTCTTTAAAGGAATAACGCAGAACGTGAGTTTTAGCCTCTAATAGATGACCTGTGCAAAGCTAAGGTGATGGCTTTGCTGTGAATCACCTTGATAATTATTACCCACAGGAGTCAGGCTTTTGTCTGTGGACTCCTCAAAGTTATATTCTGGGATGTAAGGCAAACAACTTTGGTAGAGATATAAAAAGACAGTAGTGCTCACACTTCTGCCCTCATGGAAAGTATAGACACACTTTCTTTCTCAATTACTCAGTGAGTCATATTTTCTTTTGGTTATCACTGAATAGCAAAAAACTCAGTATTTCTATCATATTATTTATAACGTCTACTAGAATTATTCTTCAACTAAGTCCCATCATCATACTACAAACTGGATAAAATTTAAAGCATTTTAATTCAGTAATTTTCCTTGCCAAAACAGAAAAAAAAAAAAAGGAAGAGTTTTATTTCCCATTGGCTAGCATGGACTTGGGAACTAAAGTTAGGATTTTTTTTTTTAATCATTAAAGCTTGAATTCTATCATTCATTTAATTTTATCTTCATCATCCATTTTATTTTCACCAGTTACCACAGACTTCATGATTCTAAATATATAGTTCCGTCAGCTCAGGACATTTGCAATAGCATTTTTCCCCTTGATTATGGCATAGAAAATCTTTAGAGAGTCGCACAAAACCTATACTATTCACTCCATTTTTAATTCATCCCTCCAAATTAATGGTTTCCATTAATTAGACAACAACAACTGAAAAGGAAAAAATGGAGGGTGCAGTGTTTTTCATCTAAAGGTGAGTGCTATAAGAGATGTTCAGCAGTTGGGCCAGATTTTAATGAATTCTCAGATAGGTTTTAATTAGGGTTGGCACATGAACCGAATAGCTCTATAGTGCCCTATACATGAAGGGTTCTTTTTAACACTAAAACCTGGAATTATTCTATGTAATTAGTGTTAGAAATGAAAAGATACGAATGGCATATTTTCAGGGCCAAAATAATACTAATTCAGACCTCATTTCTAGCAGGTTTCCAGATCACACTGGCTGTCATTTGAGATCTGTACTGTATTACCATATTTCACAAATGTCAACGTTTGGATATCTAATAGGTAAACAAAAGGTATAAGGACAATATCTTTGTTCTTATTCAACTGGTAATTTAATCACCAATTAATTTACTTTTTATAACTACGTGGGTTTTATATTCTGTAGCTCTTCAAAATGTACCATATGTGCCAGCTGACAGAATCAGCCTAATCTGAAAGATGGTGAAGAGTCTCAATAACCACACAGTTTAGGTAGATTTACTGGACAACAATTTTGCAAGTGGCTCAAGGGCAACAGTGCCTATTAAGAAAGCTATTGACCTGTTACTTAGCCAACAAATACGATTTCCTTTAAAGGACCCATCCATCTGGCCTACTGAACAATGAGGTAGAAGAATTCTTATAACCCCTTTGATTTGATACCAGAGACACAGAATTAAGTTACTTTAAAATACTGTTCTACCCTCCACTTTGTAAAACATTCAGACAAAACTAAAACTGTTTTAAGGCACTACCAGTAATTTATTGTCAGAGAAAATAGAAACACTGGAAAACTGATTCTTGAAGAACATATTTTTGATTCATATCAAAATTAACAACTTGAATATTTACATGCAAAATATATTGTCAAACGACTAAAAGATCTTGCAGACTTTATGATGGAATAAAAAATGTGACCAGGGAGAGTTTCTACTCAATACAAAACCGCAGAGTAGATAAATACATCACTAGAAATATCATTTCGACATCAGAATTAACAACATACTGTTTCACATGCACTCTTAGAAAGAGCTTGAAAGGATCTTGTCTATTGAAACTAATAGACCAACTTGGGAAATGGTTAGGATTACTCTGCATCAGGGATCAGTATACCTTTTTCTGTGAAGATTCTGACAGTAAATATTTTAGACAATATGGTATGCTGTAGCTATTCAATTCTGCCACTGTAGCATGAAAGCAGTCATAGATAATATATAAGTGATTTGATACATTTGTATACCAATAAAACTTTATTTATTGATAGAAACTCAAATTTTAATTTTGTATCATTTTTCACACGTCATGAGATATTTTTCTTTGGTGTTTTTCCAACCATTTAAAAATGCATAAATCATTCTCAGCCTGTGGGCTGTTGAAAAATGGGAAGTGGCCTGAATTTAGCCCATGGGACATAGTTTGCAGATTCTTGCTCTACATTATAATTTGCCTGGGACTGTCTCAGTTTGCATCTGTTGACCTGGCATAATTATTAATAGCTCCCTCTTTAAATCTCTAAGTGTTCTGATGTGAGTGATAAATTACATGATCACCTTAGCTATGGTGAAAATGTATCAAAACAAAAAGTCAAAAAAGTCATGCAACATACACAGCTTTGCAACAGAATTACATTATACAAATAATTTATTTATAAATGCCAATCAATTCATGCTATTGAATAGAAGTGCTATTTGTGATCTGACTTACATACTGTACATTTGAAGTTATAATTGAGGAAATGAGGGAAGGCATTCACTTGCTAAAGAAAAAACCTACCACTTGAGAAAACTACATAAAACAAATGATAATTAAGTTAGTCTGAGATGAGTTGAAGGGGTATCCAGAAGAGGGAGGCTTAAAACAAATTGAACAAGCCTTCTTTGTTACATTGTTAGAATATTATTCATGAAATATGTTTTGACACAGGTTAAGCAGTCAAGTTTAATATTTGAGAACATTACTGCAGATAAGGTGGAAATTGACATGGTCAGTTAAAGAAAACAGAAATGTTTTGGCATGAATTTTTTTTCAGGAGTTAAATGAGTTAAAAAGTGAAGTACCAGATACATAACAGAAAGCTGGCCTCTTGGGAAGTCCTATGCATTAAAAGTATTTTCATCCCAAGTCTGCATAATTAATCCAACTCAGATTTTACAACGATCAACGCGATGTACAAGATACCACTTCCAGTCTCAGTATTCTGCAATCACATTTCCTGGTTAGACCCAAAGCACTGTGAATTTTCCATAGAAAGGTTTTCTTTGTGAAATGACCAATAATGACAACATAAACTGTAAGCTGACAGCCACAGTTTTATCAGGAGGATGCACAATTCAAAGAACATATTTTCTTCATCCAGCTCAAATGTTAACATGTACCATGGAAGATAAAAGCACCAGTTGGTGCCCCATGAAGACAACCAAATAATGATACGCTTCAAGGAAAAGCATGATATGTGGTTTTGCAACCCATGTAAAAACTCATAGTCCACACCATGAGATATCACAATACCTCCATAACTAACTCTCTGTTTTTGGGACCAGTATGACTCTGTAAAATGGCTTACTATTATAAATAATGATAAAAGATTTCTGTCACGGCTTTCCTCCTACATTATTTTATTGTATTTATTATCTTCTTCATCTAAACATCAGGCTCCCTTGCTACATATTAACATGTGGAGCAGAGTCTGGGAACTGCAGCATAACTCAAAATCATCATGTACCATGAGGACTAAAATCCAGAGCTCTGTCCAAATTTTGTTCCATTGGTTTTATGGCTTTATCCTTTCCTGACTGCAAATTTGCTGTATGTTTTAAGGAAACCACTCATTAATAACAATAGAAAAAGTTATCATACTATGAGGAAAAGACAAATAAAAACAGACTGACAAAACCATAAAAATCAATCTTCACGACAAATGAGACAGTGATATTTACCACCTAATCAAAGAGACATGGATAGAGATGTATATAGTACAGCATCATATATGGATAACTCCTTGCATAGCTGAGGATAATTTTTACTAAGACCATTTTCCCCTTTTCTGGAAAAATCTTTCGGTACATTCTGCTGAAGTGCCCAGATATTAGCGTCTAATCCCTACAACAAATGTCTCCTTTCACTGACTTCCTGGACCCAGTACATTTGGCTCCCTGATGTGATCAATTGGCAGAGGACATGCACTTGGAAGTTTTCACACTATAACTAGACTATAACTGAGACTAGAATCTCACTTTCTACTTGGATACAGTGCTAGGTGTTAAAAATATTTATGCCTGGCATCAGAAAGAATATAATGATTGCACCACTTAAAGTCAATTTATATAAGCAAATATCTTTTAGATTTGTGTTCTATAAAAATGAAAGCTAAATTTAACATAAAAGCCAACATTTAATAAATTAAAAATTTCAAATACTACATTGTACATGTTTGGTTAATAAAATCTTTGAACATCTTAAGTCTCTTTGCTGAATTCTTTGGGTATTTTTATGCAAGTTACAGTTAACAAAATCATAGTTATTTTTCTATCTTTTGAAGCTTTCAGGCTAAAAGTTGATGTTGGCTTAAAACAAGAAACTAACAAAATCTACTTCTTGTTTTGGAACTTCTTTAATTGGAAAAACTTGTAACTTCTTCTCTTGAACATGACTTTGCCTGCCTTATAACTCTAGATTAAACATATATAATAAGTCAGTTTATATATAGAAACAGTAGTTAATATTTTGGGTTGCTTTTCAAGTACAGATTTGCTACATTGTTCACACTTATTCCTCATATATTCCTCACAGTAACTCTAAAAATAAGAACTATTATTATATCCACTTTGCAGGTGGAGAATCTCAGGTATAAAGAGACAAAATAATCATGAGTAACTGGTGCAACTAGGTTTAAAATAAGCAGTCTGATTCCAGAGTCAGTTCTTTTTAACCACCATTCAATGTTGCTCTCTTGTATTTTATTCTTAAAATGATATGTTTGCAAATCTTAAAAATTCTAGTATGTTAGAGTGATTGATATAATTCACTGAACGGTACCAGAGTATGAACCCTCTGTCAAATCTATGTATCAACTGTCACATACATGTGGCTCGTTATATGTACTACATTTGCAAACAGACGACAAATAAATTCATTTAGGTATGGAATCAGAATAACTTTCTATTATCCAGAGCTGCCAGACAAATTTGAACTTGCTGCTCCTTCAACCACACCACCTCTCTTGAGGAATGCATTCATTACTTTTGCGCTCTATTGAGGTCATAGAATTTTAAGAGTCACTTGTTCTTCTATCTGTTGAATCTATTGCTGATATCCAGAAACCACTGGCTGAAACTTTGAGAAAAATGAAAAGGTTACTACTCCTGCTATGCTCTCATTATATGTGACTTTGCAGGTCAGCATCTATAGAGAATACAGGCAATGAGGAATCTGCATTTACAGAATTTCTGGTTGCAGGAAGAATATGGTTCAGTAGGATCACCGGGTTTCTATTCTACTATCAATAACTTGAGATAAGATAACTTGTATTTTAAGCTTCATTAATGGATTAAATCTAAAAAGATTTGTAATTTGAAATCACAGTACAAATGTCCAACCTTTGAATCTTAACCCTTGTTTAATCATGACCTTTGGTAAAAGGATAATTTTAAGGCCAGGTATTACATTAAAATGTCATTCGAACAGTTAATTCCATTTTGTAGTCTAATTTTAATACTATGTTAAAAGTCAAGTAAAAACCTCCACCCCAGAGCCCCCAGAAAGGAAGATAGCCCTGCTGACACCTTGATTTTAGCCCAGTAAGACCTACTTTGGAGTTCTGAACTCCAGAACTGGAAGAAAATGAATTTGCTTTGTTTTAAGCCATTACATTTGTGGTAATTTGACAGAGTAGCAATAGGAAACTAATACAACATCCAATTTCATTTTATTCTACTGTCCTCTCCCTTATATCATATATCTATATATAAAAAGAAAAGGAGGGAGAAGGAGAGTGAGGGACAGAGGGAACGAGAAGAAAAAACTATAGGTTTCCATAGTTGAGAATAAGTTAATGCATGCCCTTATTAAGTATAGTTCAGTTCCCAAATCAACGTCTTTTGTTCTTGTCTGCTAAGCAATATGCAATCTTAAGGGGGAACTTTAAAAATTAAAGTTAAACAGACTAAAAAGTTAAAGTTAATAAATGCTTCTTTTGGATTAATTAACTATACAAAGAGAGAACAGAGTGCAAATCAGTTTGGGCCTCCCCGGGATGCTATTAAAGAAAGAAATGTTGCTGTCATTTTCACTAGAATGAGATATAATTTTGGTTCCATCTCCTCATTCAGTTTGTAATACGTAATAACTCAGACACCATTGTGTTTCAGTAATAACTTAATGCCTTACCTGAAAACACAAATATGAGAAATTCTGATAAATTAAACCAATATCTGTTGAAATTAGGGTTTAGGGAAAATGTTCCCTTGTGATAATTACAAAACAAGCTGTTGCTAGCAGTAAACTTTATCTGTTTTACTTTGAGGATGATTAACGGTCCTATTGAAATAATTTTACAGCTCTAAAATGTAGTTTCCTTTTGTTAACCCAATATGAGCCTTTCTCACAAATAAAAAATTAAGACCAGAATGCTGGTTTCATTCTTTTGCTTTTGTAAAAATTAATAATGAGCCAATTAATAATTAGCCAACAAATAATTATGTATAGCTTAAGAGGACATCTTACTTCTTTAATGCCTGTACTAAATTTCAGTTAACATCAGGTACCTTGAAACAGTGATGATTTTGATTCAACATGGGAAGTCTGATTAATAAAAATATGAGTTATAAAATGATAATAGTGTTAGCACGATTTGCATAGTTTGGTCTTCATGTATGATACTTTTAAAATAGGACCTGCAAAAATTTTATAGCAAAGATGTGTGTGCCATATTCAAAAATAGTCCAGTTAGGTAGTTTGCATTTGTAAAATTTTACTGCTAAATTATCATTTTAATAAGATTGCAATCACCTTGAAAAGATAACATACAATGCGATATAGACTAAAAGTATTACCATAAAACATAGCCTTAAACATTCTATGGATTTACTCTCTGCAGTGTTGTTGCCCATGGTGTCTTTTTCTGGCAAACACATGTGGGTAACCAATGGCCACAACCAGATAAATAGAGCCCAAACAGCCTCCTTTTCTAGGGCTGAGCATTTGAAAAGGAGTTAGGTTGATACTTTAGCATTTTCAGTTTTCCTTTTTTCTCCTAATAATTTTCTAACCACTCTACAGTTACAACAGTTTCCTTTAAAATGCAACAATTAAATCTTACCATAGTAAAAATCTTGATTTTCTAGACCTGGAGATCTTTTAGCAAATGTTCATTCTTTCACGGAAGTCTTAACTTGTGAGAAGATTATCGATCTTTAAAAATGCCTTAAGTATTAAAACAATGAGATACCACTACACATTTCCTAGAATAAGCAAACTGTGGAGCAACAGAAACTCTCATTAATTGCTTGTGGGAATGCAAAAGGTTACAGCCACTCTGGAAGAAAGTTCGTTAGTTTCTTACGAAACTAAACATATTCTTACCATAAATCCAGGAATTGCACTCCTTGATATTTATTTAAAGAATTGAAAAAAAAAAGTATGTTCACAAAAAAACCAGCACATTGCTGTTTACAACTTTATATAACTGACAACCAAGATGTCCTTCAGTAGGTGAACGGATAAGTAAATGGTGGTATATCAGCACTAAATAAAATTAACTATCAAGCCATAAAATGATAAAATGAACTATCAAGCCATGAAAAGGCATAAAGAAAACTTGAATGCATATTACTAAGTAAAAGAAGCCAATCTGAAAAAGCTAAATATGGAATGATTCCAACTATATGACATTATGGAAAAGGAAAACTATAGAGACAGAAAAAATATGAGTGGTTGCCAGAGGTTAGTGGGGAGAGAGGATAGGCAGAGCACTGTGGGGTTTTAGAGCAGTGAAATTATTCTGTATGATACTACAGTGATGGATATGTGTCATTATACCCTTGTCCATCCCACAGAATGTACAACACCAAGAGTGAACCCTAATATAAATATGGAGTTTGGGTTACCAGGTTGTGTCAATGTGGGTTCACTGGAACAATGTACCACTGTGGTGCAAGATGTTGGTTGTGGGGAAGGTTGTGAGTGTGTAGGGAGACATGGGGAATATGGGAACTCTCTATACTTTTTGCTCAATTTTGCTGTGAAGTGAAAATTTCTCTAAAAAATAAAGTTTATTAATTAAAATAATGTCTTAAGCAGGGCTGTGATGGTCCATGGAGAAAATGACAGCAGCAGGCTTGACCACCACTGATACAGCCCATGTCAAGTGTGCCCAGGGTGACCCAGGGCTCAGCTTGTATGTAGAAGGTCCTCACGTATTTTGCCAAGTTTCCCAGGGTGGGAGTGAACACACCAAGTGCCTTCCTGAAGTCACACCACAAAGGGCGTGAGATGCCTAAGTTCATTGCCATCTCCACGCCGGGTCTGAGACCTTTCCCTACAGGGATGGTAACCATACTCTATTCTACCACCCTCCATGAACCTGCTTCCAGTTGACTATGATGATGAATAAAGAGAATTTGTGAACACCAGGGGCCACATCACTGTTTTCGACCATTACTCTGCATGTGGACCAAAAAAAAAAAAAAAAAAGCGTCAAATGATAACTATCCCTTTGCTTTTGACAGAAAGTGGCCTAAATAAATAACAGATTTTCTTAAGTACTAAAACTTTTAATTAACTAATTTATTTATTCATTCTGAAAATGGGTACAGATCACTGACATTTTTGCTTTGTAAACATCCTTAATTTGGGAGAGATTGTACACAAACTTTGAGGGTCTTACAGATCATTTACTGAATTTATTAAACACTCCACAAACACAAAATTATTAGATGCATTCTAATATAAGGGATTGTAATTTTGTCTTTATTTACTGGTGTTATTAATAGCATCAAGCTCTACTAAAGCATTTTTTCCTGCTTAAACTGTAGTACCTGTAATGATGTGTCTTTATAACAAAGTTCGTTGTATTTCCTCAAGTCAACTTACATTAAAGCCAAACCTACACCATATATTACTACAAGGAGTCATTTCCTAACAGTAGAATGAATGCAGAACTCCAGTGATTAGTTTAGTTTCAGTATGCCACAGTGTTCTTCGAGGAAATATTTATCTAGCACATTCCCATGGCATTCAACCACTGTATTGTTAATTGTTTTGCATCAAACCAAATAATTTGATAGGGTAACAAAAAATAAAAGGATAAATTAGAAAAAAACAAATTCCCTAACTCTCAAAGTAATTATTATTAAAATACTATTAAAAAGTATGCAACCTAACTGCATCACACATGTATGCATGTGCACAAGCACATGCACACACACATACAATAGTTTAAAGGAAAACTAGCATTTATAATAGTACTCAAACTGAAGGGAATATAAGAAACAGCAACTGAAAATATGGCTACCTAGATTTCCAGTGAGTCGCTGAGGAAGTAGGTAAGGTACGTTGCTGAGGGCATTAAGAGTTTTGTGGTCATTACTCACCATAATGATAATTTCAGAAACAGTATCTTAGCAGCAGACAAGAAATTATATTAAATGAGCCTAATTTATTCCTCGACTGGGTCTAACAACACAATCATGTTACTGATGGCACCAGATTTAAAAACCCTTCACATGCAAGTAGAAAATGAAAGTAAATACTGTATTTAATCTGTAAACCAAACACATACTACTAGTTCAAATCATAAAGATTTAGGCACTGGGCTGCAGATAGAGATATAACAGAATAAACTAAACACATTTTCACATATTTCATTTCTTTTGCCATCAGCTTAGCTCTGTTACTGTTCAATCTGAAAACAACCTCTTTAACAATAACATCAGATAATTGAGTTATAAATAGATGTAAAACAGTAGGAAGTCATGCATCACCATATGTGGCTTTTATAAATTGCAAGGGATGACTTCATTATTAGCACACAGCTTGCCCCATGATCATTGTAAATCATTTCATTGATGAGATAATAATAATGGCTTATGATATTATCCCTTGTCCATTGTCGTAACTTTCCAGTAGGGCTCAGCAGGTAGAGAAAAAAAATTTGAACAGGTTTATATCTTTCCTTTGGTGTGTGTGCATAGCAATATGCACTTATAAAAAGCTTTATAAAAGCAAGAAAATGTAGTACTCCTCTTAAAAGATGTTATCAAGAGATCAGCAAACATTTGTAAAAACTGTTGGTCGCGATTATCTGAGCAAATTTCAGTAATGTATTTAAAACCCTTGACCATTGTGTGCTGTGTTCAGAGGAGAAAGGAAAATAAAAGGCAAAACCTTCTCCGTTATTGAGCACCCACTATATGCCAGGTACTTGGCACAACTGACTTCGCTTGATTCTCACAGCAACCCAGTGAGGCAGATACTGTGGACATTACAGAGACATGAAAGTTGAGGCTCCCCAATCAGTAACCAAGACAGGATTGAACACAGATCAGTCTAGTTCCAGACTCCACTTGGTGCTTTTCCATCATTGCCCTAAAATAACCTGAGGTAAACCAGGAAGAAATGGTGAATTAAAAAGTTAATAACTAGCATTTTAACCAGTGTTGGCATTAGTGAAGCCAAACATCTAGTAGATCAGTGTAGTCACTGAAAGTGTGACACTTTCATGATAGATTCTGAATAGAAGGTAACAGACTACACAACTCTCCAAGTGGTTGGCATTTAGATCGGTGCTTCTCATTCTATTTGTGACGAAGAGCTATCCTTTATGTTTGTTTTAATTTCCAATCCATTGCACACTTTGTGGAATGCAATAAAAATAAAGCATTACAAAAAGGAAGTGAAAAAGTAAAGCAAAATACAAGGAAATGAACTCAATTATTTATAACTAGATTTGACAATCACACTGATAACATGCTCGGATATAGCGGCAATGTCAAAGTGCTGTAAACGTTTCTAAATGCACACACGTGACTTCTGTTCTTATTGTGGACTCATGACAAGCCATTCTCAGACCAATTGAGGTCAGAAGGCTTCACTGTGATGGTCATATCCAGAGAACTTGATGGAGGCCATATCACTTGTTACTTCCCTTTCTAGAAGCACATCCAGGCAGTACAAAAATGTCAGAGCTTCTCAAGTTCTGGGTCATTATGCTTGGAAACTTCTGAAATCTTAGCAATTTGCACAAATGCTGCTGATTAAAAGTAAACTGAAGCATTCAGAACTTTTGAGTCATTTTATCACAGCACAGCCAAATGTTTGGAATGGCCAACATATTCTGTTTTTCATGCTTCCTCCTCTCCAGGTCATTACATTGTTTTTCAGGAAAAATGTTTTTGATTGACTCGAGCAGTAGACAATCTACTCCCTATGTTTTTAATTTTAAATGAAACAATTACATGATTTTTTTTGCCTTAAAATTAATATTTAGAAAACAAGATTGTTAAATGTATCCTATACTCTTGTTACTTTGGAATTGTCATTTGGCCTCATTATGCCTTTAACAGTTTTCACTTCTAATCATCGACATAGTACTTTAACATATTTGTGCAAAGGATTGACAGTAATTGCTGTTTAGGAAAGTAATATATGCTTCTTTGTCAATGCAAACACTCAGATCCCAAAGTCCATTCTGTGTGAGATTTTCTTTTTTTTTTTGCGATTTTCTATTAGCACTTAAAAAAAACTCTAACATAATGAAAAGGTGATATGAATAAATACCACATCAATTATAACATTATATACATAATTTGAGACCCACAGTTTTCTTTTATAAACCTGACTGCTAATTGACATGAAATTTAGATTTGCATAAAAATGCTTTAATAATCATAGTATTATGTTCACCAAAACATGGAACACTTAGAAAGACAAAAGTAAAATAGCACTCAATGTGACTTTTTTTTTTTTTTTTGAAAGACTGTTGTTAGAGCTGATGATTATGTTGCTTTCAGAGTAATGTGCTTTTCTTTTTGGCGTGTTTCCATATATGTAGGAGAATATATCAACAGATGAAAGTTTTCAGAACCTAAATGGAATTACAATTGTCCAATTTCATTATCATACATTTCATTATTCCGGATCATCAGATTTTAATCCCCTGTAGTCCCAATATCAAATGTCAATGAGATTTAAGAGTAGACAAGGGAAAGGGGAAGAGTGTGAAATAATATAACTATTTTACTTTGCAATAATATCCATGACCAAATATGTAATAAATACAATTCAAAATGAAATTAGTTTTCAACATGGAATGAGAATGTAGGGCTCATTGGTAGGTGTTACTAAAAAGTAAACACTACTGAAATATCTATTAGAAATTGGTATTGAAGCCAATCATGTTTTGGTATGTTTTTTTAAACTAATTTCATCTTAAAAATCAAATTTGTATTAAACACCTTAAATAGACTGATTAATTGTGATCAAAAAGAAAATAAAAGTACTCATTTTTCAGAATTTTTACTCACATCCAGGGGACAGTGATCTTAAATTAGCAACAGATTTCTTAAAATACATAAAACGAAAACTGCTTGGTATCCTAGCTAATGAGATAATAAGAACTATTATAGTAGTATTTCATCATTTGTAAAAGAAGCAGCATTCGCACATTTGTTGCCATTAACAGAATGACTTTTTAATGGATATTATAATAGCTTGTATCACATAATCAGACTGAGATTCAGTGTATCCTGCCAAACACAATATTAAACAACATGTTTCTGTCTAATCAGAATGTTCATTCCACTTCCTTATAAAGCTGAAAAAGAAAAGCATTGCTTCTTCTCAATGACATGTTTGGGTAACACACATTTGTCATTTTGCTGTGATCCACCCAACCTTTCTTCTGTAAGTTATACCCATAAAAATTAAATAGTCTAGAGTTCACTCATTAAAAACTCTTATTCCTTCAAAGGTAAATATATTTACTTAAAAATATGCAAATGCCATGCAAAAGTTTAAAAATAACAAAAACAAGTAAATTTTATACTAGCGGGGAAAAATTTGCTATGTTTTAAACATAGCAAATATCCAAAAACAAATTTGGATATTTTAGTTAACCACATTGAAATGAGGTACTCATGATATAATTAGTTGACGGAAAGAATAAAATCTGGACTAAATTATTAGTAGCGACAATCTCAGGATATTAGCACCATAACATAACTGATGTCAACTCCATGGACTATATTTTAAGAAAGGAAGAAAATACAGGACTTCCAAAGGAAGAAGCCTAGGGGTCTGGATGAGTTTGGCCTTCAGACTGATTAAAGCAGAAGTCACAACTGGCAGCCAAATAGCAGAATCTGACCATTTGAATGTGTTTTATTTGGCTTACACAGTGCTGAACTGAACAAATTTTACAAGGGATGGTAATATTTAGAAATCAGGAGATTTCTCATACAAATGACATTTCTAGCTTTTGGGGTAGGGGTTGGAATTAAAAGATCTCTCAACAGAGGCCAACATTTTCCCCTTGGCAACAATTGACTGAAGCTGGGAGCTGCTGCCTACTCTATTCAGATAAGGTATGAGTTCTCCATCTTGCCCCAGGCCCATCTCTCTCTATTACATCTTACACTAGCCAACTGCACAGATTCATGCCCCAATATAGACTGCGTAGATGTGTGAGTGTGTTACAAATCCCTGAGCAAGGCTCTGAAAATATGTGGTCTAGAAAGACAAGGGGATCTATGAACATACTTTTCAATAATTTACAGATTGTTATATAGATGAGAAACTAGATGGTAAGTTTTCACAGAAAACATAAAAGTATAGAATTTAGAGGGTTATGAGTTTTAAGAGAAGATAAGAAAAAAAATTATAGCTTTTAGACAGAAGTATTTAACAACAGGGAAGACTTTTTCAGACAGGAGTATGCATTCTTTCACTGGAGATACTCAGGCAAAAGCTGGGTGGTCAATAGAATTGCTACCATAGCCTTGAAAATTAGTGATTCTGTAAGAAAAAAAAGCCATTGAATTATATCTGTGTATATGAAACTTGTATAACTTTAGTTGTTATATTGCTGCATTGCTGGAAAATTCCTTCTGCGTTGATCTTAAAGTTCTCTCCATCTTTCAGATGCCATGTAGACAGGGAAAATAGGACTTTTATAGCACATATATAGTCATTGCTCAGAATTTCCAATATTTAATCTTAAATTTGTATACATAGGTACATTTTCCATTAATCTCCTCTTTATTTTATATTTATAACCTATAGTAAGATGCTTATGAGTAAGGAAATATTGACTAGAAAATTTGCCCCATTAGTTACTTAGTGAAGAATAAAGCCTAAAAGCAATGGCATTTTCTACACAGGCAGTGAACTCATAGGCACTGGATAGAATTATGTTGTTTTTGGTCAAAAATAATTGTAAAAAAGTTTAATATTCTTCACTTAAGAGACAGAAAGTTCCCAGCACCATTGGAATATGTGCCTTTACAATTTTTTAATGGAATTTCATAAGCTCTAGGCCTCCATAACAGTTTTCAAGTTGTTACCACTAACTATTGCAGCTTAAGCCACTGGGAAAATCACAAACACCACTGATGCTATTTACAATTGAAGAAATTATATGAAGACTCCACTTCTGCACACACCCAGAATCAAAACTAAAGTACCCCACCCAACCAAAACCACAGATATATCTTCAGGAAAAAAAACATTTCTCTACAAAAGGCAATCCAAAAAATTGGAAGAAGCAACTGTTATACTAGATGTGCAAATATACATATAAGAACACAGGAAAAAAATTTAAAAACAAGGATACATGACACCTTCAGAGGAACAATAATTCTCCAGCAACAGATTCCAATGAAAAAGAAAGTTATGATATCCAGAGAAAAAGAATTCAAAATCATGATATTAAAGAAACTGAGTGAGATAAAAATAAACATAGATAAACAAAATAAAGAAATTAGAAAAATAAGTCAGGGTATGAATGAGAAATTTACCAAAGAGATAGATAATCATAAAGAGGAACCAAACAAAATCTAAAATGGAAGAATTCATTGAATAAAATACAAAACACCTTTGAAAGCTTCAGTAACAGACTAAATCAAGCAGATAAAAGAATTTCAGAACTTGAAGACAAGTCTTTGGAAATAACCTAGTTACACAAAAATTTAAAAAACTAAATGAAAAAGAATGAAAAAAGCCTACTTAATATATGGGCCACCACAAACTTGTGACATGTTCAAGTTTTTGGTTGTCTCAGTTCTAAGCAAAAAAAAAAAGGAATGGGAAACCTATTTAATTAACTTATAGCTAAAAAATTCTCAGGTCTAATAAGAGTTTCAGATATCCAGATACAGGAAACTCAGAGATCCTCAAATAAGTACAATTTTAAAAGGTTTCCACAACACATTATAGTTGAACTGTCAAGAGTCAAAGAGATTTCTAAAAACAGCAAGAGATAACATCTAGTCATTTACAAGGGAAGCACCATCAGACTAACAGTGGATTTCTCAGCACAAACCATACATTTCAGGAGAGAAAAAGATGATATATTCGAAGGACTGCAAATATATATATATATATATAAACCTGCTAGCCAAAATAGTACACCCAACAACGTTAACCTTCATAATGAAGAAAATATTTTGCAGACAAGCAGAAACTGAGGGAATTCATCACCACAAGCTTGGCCCTATGGAAAAATGCTCAAGGGAGTTCTACGGAAGGAAAAGGCTATTTACTATCATGAAAGCACACAAAAGTATCCAACTCGGTGGTGAGAAAACAAAGTCATTCTAGTATTGGGTATATACCTAAAGGAATATAAATCATTCTACCATAAAGACATATGCATGCATGTTCATTGCAGCACTATGCACAACAGCAAAGACATGAAATCAACCTAAATGTCCATCAAGAGTAGACGGGATACAGAAAATATGGTACATATATACCATGGAATACTACACAGCCATAAATAAAAAAGACGAGATCATATCCTTTGCAGCAACATGGATGGAGCTGCAGGCCATTATCCTAAGTGTATTAATACAGGAACAGAAAACCAAACATTGCATATTCACACTTATAAGTGGGAGCTACATATTGAGAAAATGTGAACACAAGGGAACATCAGATACTGGGGCCTACTTGAGGGTGGAGGGTGAGAGGAGGGAGAGGATCGAAAAACTACCTACAGGGTACTACGCTTATTACCTAGGTAATAAAATAAGGTGTACATCAACCCCCTATGGCATGCAATGTACCTATATAACAAACCTGCACGTGTACCTATGAACTAAAATATAAGTTTAAAAACAAAGCTCAACATCACTAATCATCAGGGAAATGCAAATCAAAACCTCAATGAGATATAATCTTACCCCAATAAGAATGGCTATTGTTAAAAAAGACAAAAACCAACAGATGTTGGTGAGCATACAGAGAAAAGGAAACTTTTATACACTGTAGCTGGGAATGTAAATTAGTACAGCCATTATGGGTAACAGTATGGAAATTTCTCAAAAAAACTAAAAATAGAAGTGCCATATGCTCCAGCAATCCCACCACTGGTATTTATCCAAAGAAAAGGAAATCGGTATATTAAGGACATACCTGTACTCTCACATTTACTACAGGACTATTCACAGTAGTCAAGATATAAAATCAACTTCAGTGTCCATCAGCAGATGAATAGATAAAGGAAATGTGGTATATATACAAAGGAATACTATTCAACCACAGAAAAAAGAAATCCTGGCCGCACACAATGGCTCACGTCTGTAATCCCAGCACTTTGGGACGCCGAAGCGGACAGATCATGAAGTCAAGAGATCAAGAGCATCCTGGCCAACATGGTGAAACCCCGTCTCTACTAAAAATACAAACATTAGCCGGGCGTGGTGGTGCGCGCCTGTAATCCCAGCTACTCAGGTGGCTGAGGCAGGAGAATCGCTTGAACCCGGAAGGCAGACGTTGAAGTGAGCTGAGATTGCGCCATTGTACTCCACTCCGGCCTGGACAACAAGAGCGAAATTCCGTCTCAAAAAAAAAAAAAAAAAAAAAAAAAAAGAAATAAAAAAAAAAAAAGAAAAAAATAAATAAATAAATCCTGGAGGTGAGGGATTGGCCAACACAGCCAGGAAATGCCTTTCCCACCGAGAGAACCCAAAATATTCAGTACACCATCACACTTTAAACAGATCTTTTGAAAAACAACACCACCACCACCACCAACAAAAACACTGAAAGTCAATAGAGAGGTGACGCAGACATCAAAGTTGAAGAGGAAGGAAGCTGGGAAGCCTGCACGGAGCTGCCAAGCACCAGGACTGGTTCTAAGTCCTGAACAGGTCCTAAAACGGGGGTGAACAAAGGAACTCTGGGGCCCCACACTCCCACTGTAGACATCTGGAATCTTAGCTACAAGAGATCCCACACTCCGATAGACATTTGAATTGGCAAGGGGGACTGCCTGGAGAGTAGGCAGAAGTCAGAACTCAATCCTGTGTGGAGCCCGGAAGGTTCCCCCTGTGGGGCAGCTGCAGCATAAGCACGCATTCCTAAGGCTCTCCATCTTGCTCTGGGTGACTCTAGCCCCTGCTGACTGCCAGGCGGGAAGAAAGCAGGGCTGCCTGAAACCACCAGAACAGGGCAGATCCACAGACACCCTTTTCCGCTTGCCCCTCTTAAGAAGCTTGCCTGGTGGCTCCCGCAAGAGGGTGCGCACAGCACGGCCTCCACTCCCTGACCTGCATGTTTTGCTGGTGGCCTGGGAACAGTTCGAGTCTCCCCCAGCATAGCTGGTGCTCAGCCCCAAGGCACCAATGAACAAAGCTGCAGGCCTGGTTCCAATGCCGCAGTGTTTAAGCATACCACCCAGGGGTACTGAGCTGAGAGGTCTGTAGCCTGAGCTCAAGCAGGCCTGAGCTCTTCCGAGAGTGAGAGTGGAGTCCTCACTAAGAGTGAATTGCAGGTTCATGTGCCCTTAGAGGAGCTGGATGTTCCTCCCTCCAAAAGACTGATCAGGGATGAGTGTAGCCTGTTGGCCAGCCTCAGCTTCTACCTGATAAAACCACACCTCCCACATACCCCCATCCCCCTATACCTTCCAACCACCCTGCCTGGAGCACCTGGAACAGCCCAGCCGTCCGCCCACAGAAGAGTTGGGACAAAACTAGTTGGCCGGGACTGTTCCTGGGGCAGACACCAGAGGGAGACCCAGTTAGGAGAGTGCAAACTGGATAGAGCCCACAACTGTCTGCTGGGCAAAAACAAACAAACAAACAAACCCAGGATGTGGGTACCACACCAGCTGCACATCTGTGACCCTTGATCCACTGCATCGCCAAACACCTGCAGATAAAAGCCACAACCCACTCTGACTCCACCAAGCTCCAAGTACTAGTGGGTCCCTGGGAGCTGTGGGTCTTTTGTTGACATAAACATTCCATGTCCATGGACTGGAAAAATCAATATCATTAAAATGGCCATACTGCCCAAAGCGATTCTTATCAAACTACCAGCATCATCTTTCACAGATTTAGAAAAAACTATTCTAAAATTCATATGGGACCAAAGAAGAGCCCAAATACCCAAAGCAATCCCTAAGCAAGAAGAACAAACCCAGAGGCATCACATTACTGACTTCAAACTGTTACTAAGCTGCAGCAACCAAAATAGTATGGTACTGGTACAAAAACAACACATATGCCAATGAAACAGAACAGAAAACCCAGAAGTAAAGCCACATATCCACAACCATCTGATCTTTGACAAAATCAATAAAAATTAAAAATGGGGAAGGGACTCCATATTTAATAAATGGTGCTGGGATAGCCGGCTAGCCATACGCCATATGCCATAGTCATAAGCAGAAGAATGAAACTGGATCCCACCCTATCACTATATACAACAATTAACTGAAGATGTATTAAGGACTTAAATGTAAGACCTCAAACTGTAAAAATTCTAGAAGAAAACCTGAGAAATACCTTTCTCGAAATCTGTCTTGGCAAAGAATTTATGGGTGGTTCTCAAAAGCAATTGCAATAAAAAAATTACTAAGTCAGACCTCGAGAGCTTCTGCACAGCAAGCTAAACTTAAACTAGAGGCTTCTGCACAGCAAAGAAACTACAACAGAGTAAATAGACAACCTGAGAATGGGAGAAAATATCTGCAAACTATGTATCCAACAAAGGTCTAATATCCCTAATCTATAAGAACCATAAACAATTCAACAAAAAAAACAAATAACCCCATCAAAAAGTGGGCAAAGGACATGAACCAACACTTCCAAAAAGAAGATACAAATGGCCAGCAAACATGAAATAATGCTCATTATCACTAATCATCAGAGAAATGCAAATCAAAACCACAATGAGATACCATCTCACAACATTCAGAAGTGCTATTATTAAAAAGTAAAAAACACCAGATGTTAGTGAGGCTGTGGAGTAAAGGGAATACTTATATACCATTGGTGGGAATTTAAATTATTTTATCCACTGTGGAAAACAGTTTGAAGATTTTCAAATAACTAAAAATATAACTATAATTTGACCCAACAATCTCATTACCGGGTATACACCCAAAGGAAAATAAATTATTCTACCAGAAAGACAATGTATGTTCATTGAGACACTATTCACAGTAGCAAAGACATGCAATAAACCCAGGTGTCAATCAGTGGCGAATTGGCTAAAGAAAATGCGGTACATACACACCATGAATACTGCGTAGCCATAAAAAAGAATGAAATCGTGTCCTTTGCAGCAGCATGGAGACAGCTGGAGGCCATTATCCTAAGCAAATTAACAGAGAAATAAAAAACCAAATATTGGATGTTCTCACTTATAAATGGGAGCAAAATATTGGGTACCATGGATATAAAGATGAGAGCAATGGACACTGGGGACACAAAAAGATAGAGGGAGGGAGGGGGCAGAGGTTGAAAAGCTACCTATTGGCTACTATGCTCACTACCTGGATGATGGGTTGTACCCCAAACCTCAACATGATGCAATATAACCATGTAACAAACTTGCACATGTAGCCCCTGAATCTAAAATAACAGTTGAAGAAAAAAAAGAAAAGAAAAAAGAAATTTTATCATTTTCAACAACATGGATGGAACTGGAGACCATTATGTTAAATGAAATAAGCCAAGCACAGAAAGACGAATATCACATGTTCTCATTCATACATGGGAGCTAAAACAATTGGTCTCATGAAAGTAAAGAGTAGAATGATAGTTACCAGAGGCTGGGAAGTGGACAAAGGCATGTGGGGGGTGGTGAGGATGAAGAGTTTGATCAGTGGGTACAAACATACAGTTATCTATAAGAAATAAGTTATAATGTTTGACAGCAGAGTGAGGTGACTATACTTAACAATAATGTATTGTATATTTCAAAATTGCTAAAAAAAAAAAGAGGATTCCCAACACATGGAAATATTCCAACACATAAAAACAATAAACACTTGAGGTGATGGATACCCTAAATACCCTACTTGAGCATTACACATCCTATGCATGAAATATCACATGTACCCACTAAAAATATACAAATATGTATCAATAAATGTTTTAATGAAATAAAATATTTCAACATGGTCTGGACCACGATTCAAACAAACAACTTAGGATATTCGTGATGTAAATGTAAAGTTTTGAATAAAGATTGGATATAAGATAAAATACATAGTTACCATTGACGGAAAATGTTTTGAGAACAGGATAGTCATATATTCTTGAAGTTTCACTCCACATAATTTATTAACTACAATGGAAAATCTGGTGGACATGGACTTCACCAGATGAGAAAACATAATATCATCACTAATGAAATAAACTTACATCATGTTTCTCTTAATGCGCTGGATCCATGCAAAAAAAATAAAAGGTTAACCAAAATCTAATCACTCAGCAGTAATCAGACAAATGCAAATTGAGTACCATTTTATAAAACAGTTGGCCTGGACTATTTTAAAACATGAATAACATGAAAGACAGAAGGAAAGAAAGAAGGAAGGAAGGAAGGAAGGAAGGAAGGAAGGAAGGAAGGAAGGGAGGGAGGGAGGGAGGGGGGGAGGGAGGGAGGGAGGGAGGGAGGAAGGAAATAAAAGCTTGGAAATTGTTCTAGAATAAAGGACACTAAATGCAAAGTATGATCCTTGATTCGCTCCTGGATTAAGAAGAAAATAAACAGCTATCCAGGACGGTGTTGAGACTATTGAGCGACATTGAATATGGGCTGTGTGTTAGTCACCTATATCACATTAGTGTTAATTTTTTTGAGTGTGATTATTTTATTATGATTATGTAAGATAATGCCTGGTTCTTTGTAGATACAGACTTAAGTATTCAAGCTGAAGTATGACATGTGAAACTAATTCTCAATTTTTTTTTTAACTTTTGAAGTCAGAGGAACATGTGCGGATTTATTACATAGGTAAACTGTGTCATAGGGGTTTGTTGTACAGATTATTTAATCACCCAGGTATTAAGCCTAGTACCAATTAGTTCTTTTTCCTGATCCTTTCAGTCCTCCCACCCTCTGCCCTCAAGATTGAACCCCAGTGTGTGTTGTTCCCCTCTATGTGTCCATGTGTTCTCATCATTTAGCTCTCATTTATAAGTGAGAACCTGTGGTATTTGGCTTCCTGTTCCTGTGTTAGTTTGCAAAGCATAATGACCTCCAGCTCCATCCATGACCCTGCAAAGGACATAATCTCATTCTTTTTTATGGCTGCATAGTATTCCATGGTGTATATGTACCACATTTTCTTTATCCAGTCTATCATTGATGGGTATTTGAGTTGATTCCATGTTTTTTCTATTGTCAACAGTGCTGCAATGAACATATGTGATATGTGTGCATGTGTCTTTATAATAGAACAATTTATATTTCTTTGAGTATATACCCAGTAATGGGATTGCTGGGTTGAACAGTATTTCTGTTTTTAGATTTTTGAGGCATTGCCACACTGTCTTCCACGATGGTTGAATTAATTTACACTCCCACCAACTTTGTATAACTCCCATTCCTTTTTCTCCACAACCTCACCACCATGTTATTTTTTGACTTTTTAATAATAGCCATTCTGAATGGTGTCAGATGGTATCCTGTAGTTTTGATTCACATTCCTCTGATGATCAGTGATGTTGTGCTTTTCTTCATATGATTGTTAACTGCATTTATGTCTTCTTTTGAAAAGTGTCCATTAATGTCCTTTGCCCACTTTTTAATGAGATTGTTTTTCTTGTAAATTTGTTTTAAGTTCCTTATGGATGCTGGATATTAGACCTTTGTCAGACGCATAGTTTGCAAAAATATTCTCCCATTATGCAGGTTGCCTATTTAATTTGTTGATGGTTTATTTTGTTGTGCAGAACACTTTAATTTAATTGGATCCCATTTGTCAATTTTTGCTTTTGTTGCAATTGCTTTTGGCATCTTTGTCATGAAATCTTTGCCTGTGCCTATGTCTTGAATGGTATTGCCTATGTTGTCTTCCAGGGTTTTTATAGTTTTGGATTTTACATTTAAGTCTTCAATCCATCTTCAGTTAATTTTTATATATGGTGTAAGGGAGGGGTCCAGTTTCCATCTTGGACATATGGCTAGTCAGTTCTCCCCACACCAATTATTGAATAGGTAATCCTCTCCCCATTGCTTGTTTTTGTCAGGGTTGTCAAAGATCTGATAGTCAAATGGTTTCAAAAATAAAACAAGCACAAGAGAGAATGTGTCCAAGTACATGGACCTGAACAAGAGAGAAAAAGAGAGAGAAAGGGTAAATTTGGCCAAATTTTAACAAATGCCAAATCTAAGGGAAGAGAAGGTATGCAGGTATTTTTTGTTAACTTTTTGCGATTTTTCTGATGATTTGATATTTTTAAACATCTAAGCAGTGGTGGATGAAAATAATTATTTTTAATTATATAGAGTGAGATAATTGACTGGTAGCTACATTAAAAATGAAAGTCTTTATTAATTAATGATGCCTACTGTATTAGTTTGTTTTCACACTGCTGTGAAGAACTGCCTGAGACTGAATAATTTCTAAAGGAAAGAGGTTTAATTGACTCACAGTTCAGCATGGGTGGGGAAGCCTCAGGAAACTTAAAATCATGGCGGAAGGAGAAAGGGAAGCAAGGCACCTTCTCCACAAGCCCTCAGGAAGGCAAATGAATGCAGGAGGAACTACCAAACACTTATAAAACCATCAGATCTCCTGAGAACACACTTACTATCACAGGAACAGCATGGGAAAACTGGCCCCGTGATCCAATTATGTCCACCTGGTATCTTCCTTGACACATGAGGATTATAGAGATTATGGGGATTATAATTCAAGAAAAGATTTAGGTGGGGGCAAAAGCCTAACCATATTACCTGCTGAACCATTTATGGGTAAAATAACATAATGCCTGAAATTTTCTTTTAAATATTTTAATTTAAAAAGAAGTAGAGGAGGGGATGAAATGGCACAGAAATACAGTTAGATAGAAAGAATAAATTCTAGAACCAATAGCACAATAACCCTATAGTTACCAATAATTTATTGTATATTTCAAAATAGCTAGAAAAGAACATTTGGAATAGTCTTGACACAAAGAAATGGTAAATATTTGAGAGATGGATGTCTCAGTTACCCTGATTTAATCATTATACACGGTAAGCATGTACCTCATAAATACGTCCAGTTATTGTGCATCAATTTAAAAATGGGAAAATAAATATAACAAAATAGGCAAAATTGTTAAGGCTGGGAGATGGGTATGTGGGAGCTAATTCTATTTAAAGGTTAATTTTGGAATAATTTATTAGAATATTATTTCATTGTGCTTTTGTTTTAAATGTAGTTTTCAAAGCAGTTTTGGATACAATTTTTGATATGCAAATAAAAATTTAGAGTCAAGTATTGCAAAGTACATGAAGCAACATACTTTCTGGCATTAGTCAGGAATTTGTTTAAAGATAATCTATGAGAAACTTCTGGCAGACTTCCACATTCACAGGAAGAATGAAGGAGGATTTTGAAAGTCTTTAAGCTGGTGGGCATGCATTATGAAAATGAAAAAGCCACACTTTTTATAGCTGTGAATGACACCTATTTGCATATAAGAAATATTCTAGTCCTAAGGTAACATTCTGTTGATGTTGGATGGTTAGAATCAAGGTTATTATCAGAGGATGAACTTCCTCATACTCAATAGTTTTATTTCTGTCGAAATGCAACTTTTCCAAAGTCAAATTGGCCATGTCCAATTATGTTTCATTTTTATGACAAACTGTTAAAGTAATTTTTCTTTCTGTAAAAATTAATGTTCATAATGTAACAAACCTCTTTACACTTAGCCAAATACAGAAGGAAAATATCTGTTTTACATAATTCCATAAGAATATCATGCAAAGGAAAAGATTTTTTTCTGTTTCTCAGAAATAATATATTTCAGTTGTACAGGAACAGGATATAACTTTCTTCTAGTCAGGTGATAAGTTATAAAATGTCATATAAAGAATTTTGAATGCATTATTTCTATATATAGGTCTTGATTCTTAGCAGTCAACTTTATAGGAAATATAGTCCTTATAAGTCAAAATTTTCAGTCGACCTTTTCCACACATCCCATACAATCCTCAGCTGATATGTTCAATGTTTCCCATTTTGGACATACAGTTAGAATGATGACTAAGAGTGGAAAAGACTTTCTTGTCTTCTCTGGACACTCAGCTCAGATACAAAAGATATTTCAAATATCTGTTTTTGAAAAGGAAACAAAAATTAATAGCAAAAGCTAAGGCACCTAAGGAGAAAAAAAGGCAATGTCACAACATGTAAATAAAGTTTCTGCAGATTGTTTCCACACTTTCAACATTTTTGGACAAATCTTTTTAAAAATTAAATTATCTGTAATATTTTTCATATACTAGTGATTATTTAGATATTTCCTGAGATATTGTCTAATTACTTTTTTTGAAAGATCATTTTATATACCAATATTCAGAATGTAAGTACTGTGACTAGCTTCAAAACAAACATGCTATAATTTTTAAAGCTTTTCTTTTATAACACCTCTGCCAAAATATTCTTTCATTACTGCATCTAAATCAAGGATTTGCTGACATTGAATTATTAATGGGTTAACTCTAAAATGCCTCTTTGCATTGTCTAATACTCACAAATACTCAATCTTATAAATAAAATATTATTTTAAATAATCGTTTAAATAACAACGTATCATGTAGAATATTCTGATCATTAAATGTTAAAATTGGTGCAGTTTGAATTTTGACATAAACATTGCTATGCTGAAAAAAAAAAAAAAAAGCCCTATTTCCAAGCCATCTGCTTCACAGTTCACAAATACATTTCCACTAGTAATTCTAATTGGGGGAAACTTATGTTCAAGAAGATACATCAAAACAAGAATAATTCTGGCTTCACATTTCCTAGAATGACAAGAATAATAAGTGCATATAATATCCTAATATTGTTTTTATGTTTTTAATACTATTTTAAAATAATACAAACTTGAATTTTCTGAATAATATTTAGCATCTGTCTGTATCCTTTTACTTTATATATGAATCATCGGATTTTAAAATGTAGCTCGAAATGGAATTATTCAGGGGTAACGCGTGTGTACAGTAAGGTTCCAAATATCTCCATCCAAACGAGGCCTTTAACATTACAAGAGGGAGACTTTGGGCTTCTTGGAAGAGCTTGGGATTCTTCTCTCTAAAAATTTCCACTTACATGAACAGAGATATTTGCTTTCCTTTTTTTCTTTTCCCTTTTGATTTCCCAGACCAAACTCTATGGATCGAGGTTGTGGAAGTATTCTGTTCCCTGTTTTGGATTATCTTTAAGGAATGAGATAAGTGATAAGAACTTTTGTGTATCTTCAGCCTCTCAAAATTTTTGAACTAATGGTAGCTCACCAAGCCTTCCTGAGATTTTAAAAAACTAGTAAAATTAATCTCTAATTCTCCCAGATTCTCCAGAAGAACCAAAATTTGACAGATCTTCAGGAATCAGAAAACAATACGTAAGGATAATTCTACTATATTTAGAACTTTCACATTTAATCTACCCAATCCACAAATACATATTGAATTTACTGTGAGCCAAGACTCTCCTAGATACTGAAATATAATTTGCGTGCAATACAGCCACAGTCTCTGTTCTTGGGAAATTCAAAGTCCAGGAATAGAGTTCACACTGAACAAATAAGTACAAGTGAAATGTATATTATAAAGTGAAAGTGAAGATTACTAGGGGAGTATACCCAACAAAGAGATTAATGTAACCTTTAACATGGGAGTGAGGGTTACCTGGGGAAGTGAGACTTCCAGAAAATGCCTAGAGAATGAATAGAACTTTATCAGGGGAGAGTGGAGAGCACAAATAAAATATGAAGATTATCATTAATATTAGAAAATAATATGCATCAAGAAACAGCTGAAGTTAAAATGTTGTGTCATTTATAAAACAAGCAAATCTATTTTTTAATTTTCCTTGAGCCGTAAAATTGTCCACTAAATCACTTAGTCAGTGAAATATAACATCTAGAAAGATAAGGTTCAATCACGTATTTCTAATCCCAAACTCTAACTAAAAGAAGGAAACTGTAGTAGACCAATGATATTAATGTATTTCTGAAACTCACAATCTATAAATTTTCAGAATAATCCCCAAACAAAGGCAACTATGATAATTTCAAGGATGCTTAATTATGGACTTTTGTTTTACTTAAATATGCTAAACTGAATTACTTGGCTTTCATTTGATTAATTTCTACATCCAGAAGTTAATCAAATGAAACCATTCTAGATGAAAAAGTGTATATATCCTTTGAGTGGAAGAACAAACTATTTTACAGAACTACTTTGAGAATCCTATAAAAGCTTTGGATATTTTCCTCAGATAAATACAGGTATAGATATTTACTTAGAATTTTACTTCAGAAATCCTCTTCATGGACTCTCTATTTAGGAAGGCATATGGTAGAAGATAACAAACATCTGCCAGGCACTGTGGCTCACACCTGTAGTCCCAGCCCTTTGGGAGGCCAAGGCAGGTGGATCACTTGAGGTCAGGAGTTCAAGACCAGCCTGGCCTACATGGAGAAACCTACTAAAAATACAAAATACAAAATACAAAATTTTGTGCTAAAAATACAAAAATTAGCCAGGCATAGTGGCACGCACCTGTAATCCCAGCTACTCAGGAGACTGAAGCAGGAGAATTGCTTAAATTGGGAGGTGGAGTTTGCAGTGAGCTGAGATCGTGCCACAGTACTCTAGCCTGGGCAACCGAGCAAGACTCCATTTAAAAAAAAAGAAGACAAAAAACATCAAGTGAAGGATTGGAACTTTGAGATATTTATCTAATCTAAAATAATTTTCATGTTATAGATAAATGAATAAACAACTTTCAAATGATCTCCTAAATTGCTGAAAAGTAATCTGATAAAATTATGATTATTTTATCATATCAGCACCTGGCCCATGTAAGTTTAAGAATGTTCTCAAGAAACAACTGGAATATGTTTTACTAAGAACCATTTATGTTAATATTTTGGTGGCTCATCTAATAATAATAATAATTTCCAAGACTGGATAAGCCTTGGATTCTCTGGAATCTCCATGTACTAGCATGAGAGGGAATAAATATAGTTAGTATATGCAAACATATTCTCTTGAACTTTAAAGGAACACATTTCAGTCCTGATGCGGTGGCTCATGCTTGTAATCCCAGCACTTTGGGAGGCTGAGGCAGGCGGATTACGAAGTCAGAAGATTGAGGCCATCCTAGCTAACATGGTGAAACGCCATCTCTATTAAAAATCCAAAAAATTAGCCAGGTGTGGTGGTGCGTGCCTGTAGTCCCAGCTACTTGGGAGGATGAGGCAGGAGAATCACTTGAACCCAGGAGGCAGAGGCTGCACTGAACCGAAATTGCACCACTGAATTCCAGCCTGGGTGACAGAGCGAGACTCCATTTCAAAAAAAAAAAGAAAGAAAGAAGGAAAACATATTTCAAAATAAATAGTTTGAAAATATTTCGTCCATTTTAAAAACTGAAATACAAAAAATCGATCAGCTACAATTTTCTAAATTTCTGGTTATCAGAAAGAAAACCATAGTATATTTCTACTGTGAAAGCAACCACAAGAGAATAAAACAAGGTAGATTAACAGGGGAAATTGATAAGAAGAAAAAATGCAGCCACCAGTGAAACTCATCAGTCTTACTTGTGATTAGGCTGAAAATATCTGAAATGTATATTTTATATTTTTCTTCCATGAGCATCCCAAGAAAATAGAGGCATATTTTGAAATTTTTTTGTAGAGTTCATTACAATAGTGAGATACTACAAACCTGTTTCAAAGACCAGAAATTTCCACTGTAACTTACATGATTTATTCTTTCCTTGTGTTGATCTCAATGTGCAATGAGTAGAACCCTAAATACACACAGCATTTACTTTTGTACAAAGTATCTGACCTTTATACCACATGAGTTTACAATTTAATTACATGATGGCACTAGCAAGACTACAAAATAAAACTACTCAATAGTAAAATGTACATGCAACATAATGTTGCACACTGTGAAGTATGGCCAATATTACACAGTATGACTCCTTAAGTATTTGAGAAATAATTCAACAGAATTACAGCTTTTGAGAGCAGAGATTTTTCAAGAGTGAAATAAGGTCAAAATTTCATTAAGGGGCATGAGACACAGTCTGACATTATTCATCAGTATAGAATATAAATCCTTTAGTGTCAGTTCTTAGCAGTTAAAGCAAACATTTATATAACACTTCACCTAACATAGATCAAATTAATAATAGAATTATTTGATTTCTGCCAGGTGATTTCATTACAAACAAGATATCTTGGTGAAAGGGGGATGGCATGAAAAAGGCCTCAAATTTTTACTTTATTTTTTTAAACAGGTAAGATAATCTTCTATATTTAAAGAAACTGAAAATTCATACCCACAAAAAGCCCATACAAGTTTATTGAATTCTGAATTGGAAACGTGTGTGTGTGTGTGTGTATGTAGGTATATATATGTGCGTGTGAGTGTGTGTGAGATATATATGTGTGTGTTAATGTCATTTTTGTTGTACTTATATAGATTTGAATATGGGGAGTATATTAGATAGTATAGAATTATAGTTCTTTTGTTTTTTAGAAGTGATGATTGTCTACGATCGTGTAGGAGATGCATGTTGAAATCTTTGAGATGAAGGGTCATGATGTCTACAACTTACTTTCAAGTGGTTTCACAAAATAAAGCATACACACACAAAAGGCATATGTAGTAAGTCTAGAACAAATGTATGTGGGTTTTCATTGTACCATTCTTTCAAATTTTATTAAGATTTTTTTATTTATTATACTTCAAGTTCTAGGGTACGTGTGCACAACATGCACGTTTGATACATAGGTATACATGTGCTATGTTGGTTTGCTGCACCCATCAACTTGTCACTTACATTAGGTATTTCTCCTAATGCTATCCCTCCCCCAGTCCCCCACCTACCGACAGGCCCCAGTGTGTACGTTCCTGGCCCTGTGTCCAAGTGTTCTCATTGTTCAATTCCCACCTATGAGTGAGAACATATGGTGTTTGGTTTTCTGTCTTTGTGATAGTTTTCTGAGAATGATAGTTTTCAGCTTCATCCATGTCTTATTTTCCATGGATGGAAAATAAGATGCCCCACCCTCACTGGTTACTTAAAAAAGCCTCAGTATTCAACTGTGAAATGGGAACCCTTTTTCAAGACCCCTGTTTGCAGTGGGGAGCTTTTTCTCTTTCACTTATTAAACTTCTCCAACCTCACCCTTTGTGTGTCCACATCATTGATTTCCTGAGCCATGAGACAAGGAACTTTGGGTGGCACCCCAGACAATGAGGCTATTTCATTAGCACCAGTGTTTAAATGCTTAGGATGGCTTATTCACAGAGCCAGTTCCACTGATTATCACAGTAGCCTTTAGGGCAGAATGGTTCACAGCATCATGACTTAGCAGACAAGGATTCAACATGATAGAACCTATCAAACATGGAATATATGTTATATTAAATTTCATTATATTTAAGATATTAAATATTTAAAAATGCATAATAATTTTGTGTATTACCAATAATAAATGAGTTAATTAATACATCACTGCCTTCTTATAATTTCAAGAATCTAAATTTGAGATATTAAAATATAAAAATAAGAATGAGTCCTAAAATCAATGAAGTACTATATTACCCAAGGAAATAGGTGCTGTAAATGTTAATATTGAGTATCAACCTGATTGGATTGAAGGATTCAAAGTATTGCTCTCAGGTGTGTGTGTGAGGGTGTTGCCAAAGGAGATTAACATTTGAGTCAGTGGACTGGGAGAGGCAGACCCATTCTCAATCTGGGTGGGCACCATCTAATCAGCTGCAAGCACAGCTAGGATAAAAGCAGGCAGGGGAATATGCAAAGACTAGACTGGCTTAGTCTTCCAGCCTACATCTTTCTCCTGTGCTGGATGATACGTGCCCTCAAACATCAAACTCTAAGTTCTTCAGCTTTTGGACTCTTGGACCTTCAACCACAGACTGAAGGCTGCACTGTTGGCTTTCCTACTTTTGAGGTTTTGGGACTCAGACTGGCTTCCTTGCTCCTCAGCTTGCAGACGGCCTATTGTGGGACTTCACTTTTTGATCGTGTAAGTCAATAGTCCTTAATAAACTCCTCTTTATATGTACCTCTATCCTATTAGTTCTGTTTCTCTAGAGAACCCTGGCTCATATAGGACCATATATATGAGAAGTATAATTTCATCCAGATCTAGTCATTGTTTGGGTTATTGCATGTCTAAGAAAAAAAATTAACAAAATTTCAAACAAAATTTCCTGACAGTTAAATACACATGGTTGAACCTGCTAGTCACAGAAGTAGTAAAATAAAACAGTTGAGAAAAATTGTGTAGAAAAGGAAAAATTGTGTAGGAAAAGGAGGATATTATTACTCCAATACTTTGACCTGGTCACGCATCTGTATCCTATGCCACTGGGTCACTTGTTCTTTGTTTTAGAATGTAGATAGAGTTTCTTTTCTAAATCATATAAATATTACAGGTGAGAAAAATAAAATATAACAACACTGACTACATCAAATTTTTAGTTTAATACAGATTTCCAAGTTAATTGGAAATGAAGAAGATATTATAGAAGGAAGGGAATGCATATTTTAGCTTTTAAGGTAATACTCCTTTTATATGAGAAAGCAAAATTTTCTAATATCAGGTCTGAATAGAACATCTTGCATTGTGCTTTTTACATGTTACTTATAACAAAGTATTCAAAACTTAATGGCTTAAAAATACAGGGATTTATTGTTTCTTATGATTCTGCAGGTTGACTGGGCTTTTCTTCTGCTCTGTATGGTGTCCACTGGGGGCACTCTTGGCCTGGATTCAGCCGGATAGGCTGAGCTGGAAGGTTCAAGAAGGCTTCTCTTATAATAGCCTGAGAGGTTCTTCCTGCCTGCTGCTTAAAGACAGACCATGGCATTGCAGTAAATTAACAGTTTAATAGACACGAGGCCAGCCATGCCACATGGGAGATGGGAGCTAGTTCTCAAATCATTCTTGTCCAATGTTTGTAGGTTAGGGGTTTTTCAAAAGCAGTTTGGGGAAAGGGGTGGGGTGGCTAGGCTTGCTAATGATTGGTTGGGGCTGAGATGAAATCATAGGGGGTCAAAACTATCCTCCTGCATGCTGAATCATTTCTGGGTGGGGCCACAGGAGCTAGCTTGGCAGGTCCAGGTGGATTCACGTGGAGCCATGGGTATCAGACATACAAAAAAACCTTAAAAGATATTTCAAAAGGCCAATCTTAGGTTTTACAATAGTGATATTATTTACAGAAGTAACTGGAGGAGTTGCATATCTTACAACCTCTGGAATAATGGCTGACTGTCGCTTGTGCCTGTGCCTTAGCAGAACTCAGGCTGCTCTCCTCCCCATAGCCTAATGGCCTTTCATTAGCTTTACAAAAGTAGTTGAGTTTTGGGCAAGGCCCATTACCATTTGAACTATAGCCTGAATATCTTCTAAAGTTAGCTCAACCCAATAGCCCATGAATAATTAAGGAAAAAGCAAGATGGGGGCTGGTTTAGCTCAGATTTCTTTCACTGTCATAATTTTCTCACTGATAATTTTTGCAAAAGTGGGTTTACTCTCACCTACTGGGACTTGGCATTGACTGATGGCTGAGGACCTCAGTTATCCTCATTGTTGCTGGCTTTAAACATGATATTGCATCCTCCGGGGCCTTGCCATGTGGCCTCTCTCTCCAGCAGGAGAGTTAAGACTAACTTATAGCATAGCTCCTAAATTCTGAAAGAAAGCATTCTGAGAGGGTAAACCTTACTGTAGAAGTATTACCATAAGCAGCTAGTCAGGCATGAGCAGGGCAGGAGAGGGCTGCCCCTGCACACACCAGGAATGTCAAGCAGCCATAAGGCAATTGTCAGGCAGTTGTTAACTGTCTCTCTAAAATAATAATTGGTTACAGTGGTGCCAGGGAGAGGGTCTCCCAAAAGACATAATCTGAAACTGGTGATCAGCAGCTTCCTGATACAATCTCAGGCATTGGGCGAGTGAGCTCAAGCGTGTGCATTAAGAGGCAAAATGGCAGAGTTTAACTGTTATATGACCACCCAGGGACATTCGACTGCTAAGAGAAGAACACCTCAAGAGGGCATGCATACAACTCCAGTAAATACACAGTGCGTGTTCACCTCCCACCTGCTAGCAGGCCAATGTGCATGGGGACAACCCATCCGAAGGGAAGAATCAGGAGAGAACAGATGCAAGACCCTGGAAGAATGCCAACATATAAAACCGCAAGTCAAAGGTCAAACAGGGCACTTGATCTCACAAGTGGCCTCCTTGGCCCTCTTTCAAGTGTACTTCCTTTCATTTCTGCTCTAAAGCTTTTTAATAAACTTTCACTCCTGCTCTAAAACTTGCCTTGGTCATTTCTTCTACCTTATGCCCCTCAGTCAAATTCTTCTGAGGAGGCAAGAATTGAGGTTGGTGCAGAGCTGTAAGAATTTTCCACTAGGAACACTTTGGTGCCCCCAAGTGGTAAGACACCTCTACGGCTCACCTTTGGCAAGAGGCAGTCAACCACTGTACATGGTTTTCTTCTCCTCTTTCACACTCCTGCTTACTAACAAACCCCCAGAATGATTCCTCTTGGCCACAAGTTGCTCTTCTCCCCTTGGCTGATCCCTCAGCTAACCCTGAAAGGTGGCTTGCAGGGGTGGGAAGGACCTTGGGTCTGTACTGAGTAGATCTGAGGCACTAATGGCCCTCCTGGACAAGAGGCTCGTTAGAGTGGTAGGGCTAAAAACTAAAACTGAAATTGCTGGGGTTTTCTATGTTTTTTCAAATAAAATCAGCTCTTTTCAATAAAAACAATAAGAAAAAAACCCATACCACCCATTCTCCTGTTTTCTCTGTGTATATTCTGAAATGACCTAGTGTACCGAATGGACCATCCACCTTGGGGCCACGTCTGCCTCTTTGCTTTCACTTTGCTTACCATGTAACTCCTTTAACACACCTTCCCTGTTATTTGTGTTCCTGTGGCTCTTGTTGCATTTGTGCAGCAGCAAAGACACAGGCTTCCTTGCAGATATCTCCTGAGGTTTAAACTTGTTTTTACCTTATTAGCTTGGATAACCTCAAACCCTTACCCTGTCTGTTGGCACATTGCTGAGACAGACACTAATTGGAATCCTGGCTCTGCCAGCTTCTTATAACTTACCATATGCTTTTTGTTCCTGTTACACTCCAGGGCTAAGTTTTTTGGCAGTTTTTCAAGCAGTTTGTCTCACCTGCACAAGGCCTCACTCTATGGTTCTTTAAAGACCCCACCTACTTGCTTTTTTTTAAATTAGCGCCCCCTTTTGGAGGAGGGAAAATTCTTCCATTGCCATTTGAGAGTTCTTACCCCAAGGCCTAAGTCCCCTGGAGGTTATTACTTTATGTCAAGAGGGCAAATACATGTTTCCCTCTCGAATCCAAGAGCTGCTGTTTTGCAAGCACATGAAGGCATTACAGGAGTATTCCTCTAGCTTCCTCCCACTTCCTCCTGTAGCCTCCATTTCTCTAATCACTTCTACACCTTTCTCAACAGGCCTCAAGAGCTTCAAGGTCATATTCAAAGGGAGGGAAGTCCAACTCCCTTGTAGCAGTTAGCTAAAAATACAGGTTTCTCATCAACTTAAAGAACATGGGAGGCCGGGTGTGGTGGCTCATGCCTGTAATCCCAGCACTTTGGGAGGCTGAGGAAGGTGGATCACGAGGTCGGGAGATCAAGACCATCCTGGCTAACATGGTGAAATGCTGTCTCTACTAAAAATACAAAAAATTAGTTGGGCATGGTGGCACATGCCTGTAGTCCCAGCTTCTTGGGAGGCTGAGGCAGGAGAATTGCTTGAACTGGGAGGCAGAGGCTGCAGTAAGCCGATATCACTGCCACTGCATTCCTCCTGGGAGACAGAGTGAGACTCCATGTAAAAAAAAAAAAAAAAAAAGAAAAAAGAACATGGGAAATGGGAATCTAAGATATAATTATTTGTTGCTAAAATGTTCTGAGTGAGAGCCACTATAGCCCAAGGCTGCGGGCACAAGAGACCCATAGGACAGAGATGAAGTTTGGTCCCAGGCTAACAGATTACAATTAGAGCAGAGATGAAGACAAGGTTAGGGGGACATGGTAAGACCACTTTATTCTAGAACCGTAAGGATGAACTGGGGGACCACTGTTCACTCCAGTATCTCCTCTGTTCTCAAGTGGGTGATTGTGATGAGATGGGATCAGGGTTAATGGTACTTGGAAAGACTGATTTATTCTGAAACCCTAAGGATGAATGGGGGTGGCCCATTCAGAATGAAAGGAGAGCAAAAGGGGATGTCTTTTTTCTTTTTAATACTTTTTTCTTCTCTGTTCTCTCTTCGCAGATGGGTAATCATGTCTCCATACCACAGGACACACCCCTCGGGTGCATCCCCGAAAACTGGAAATACTTTGATTCCCCCAAACCTTAAAACAAAAAAACTAGTTTTCCTTTGTAATACAGTTTGGCCTAAAAATGAACTGGGAGAAAAAGGAGAAATGCAGAGACAAGAGGCAGATTCAACTGTTGGCTGCTTTACTAGATCTCAAGCCCCCTCCAAGTTGCCCTAAGGGAACTCCTTTAAGGAATTGCCATTGATGGGGGAATCCAGGCCACTGGAAGGAAAACTGCCCCAATGGGACAAATGGGAGAAGGCCTCAAATGGCTTGCCTCCTCTACCGCAAATTTGGCCACCGGAATAGAACTGTCCTGAGGGCCAAAGAGCCCCTGGGACAGAATCCCAACCCCGATGGCCTTGAGCTGAAAGGTTCTCTGCTCTGGCTTGCTTCCAAATCAGACATCATCATCAATAGGACAAAGCCAAGGGCAAGTCTGTAGGTGGCAAGTAAAATTATAAACTTCCCTTTTGGGTTCAAAAGCTGCCTACTCTGTGATAATCTCTTTCTCTAAGCAACTCTCCTTGAAATCCTGTTGGATAATGTGGGCAAATGGCACCTCTTTCCTCCAAAGAAAAGATTCACACACCTTTGGGGCAAAAAATACAATTTCCAAGATGGGTGCCTGCTTAATAATTACCTGACCTCTAAATTCATCTTTCTCTCTAATAGCTCTATTTCTTCTGGAAAAGCTAGCTAAATCTTTAAGCAACAATTTCAACTTGGATGGTTCTACCTCGGGGGTTTAGAACTAGCCCACACTTACACACACAAACCTTAGCAAAAATCTAACTGAGCAGTCTCTTGATGGGGGATAATTTCTACGGTATGTAAATAACCTCCTCATTTGCTCCTCCTTCTCAGAACTCACACAGCAATATGCAATACAAACCTTAACTTCCTAATAGAAAAAAAAATGACTTGTCTATTTTGAAGGTTATAAAAGTAAAGGTATTATTGGCAATGACGGTTGTAAAAAAAGATATTTTGTCTGACAAAGGATCTTGTATGGTAAATTCTTGCCCTAAAGTAAAATAACCGGTTGTTTAAAAACAGGGATATTTAGGACAAGTGAGAAAGTCCAAGCATGCCATAAATGATCTGTGTAAGTATTAAAAATATTCATGAAAGAGAATTTATAAAAAAATTTAAAGAATTTTAAAGGTTATTAGGCCTACTAAATGTTTCATAAACTAATGCTATGACTTAAATGTACAACTTGCCTGCTTTAAACCTAGGTAAGGCCTGGGGACAAACAGAGATTCATGCCCCCTAGCTATGCTGGAAAGAGTCAGACCTTATCTACTCTTCTGTCTGGTGTCCTAGGTTCTAAACCTAGTACATAATTAGAATCACTTATTTACCAGGTTTTTCACCAAAAGTAAAAGTTGCTATGAGTTATCAGTGTAACATGTACTTGAGACTACTGCAAAAGCAGCTTTACATGCAAGGCTTGTAAGGAAAGTAGAATGTGCTTTTGGTAAAAAAAGATTATAAGAAGGCATGGAAATGCAGATTTCTGACAAAGTTTAGAGGGTTAAAGGATTATTTTAAGTTAGATAGGATAAAGCTAAAGGTTTGAGCAAGTTGTGGAAGATTTGTGAAAAATTAATCCTATAAAGGAAATTCTTTATGTAAACATATTGGCTAAAATTAAAAGAGTACTATCCAGTTTATTCATAAATCGAATATTGGAATAAAAGCACAAGATGGTTTTCTTAGTGCATTGTTCTTCTTTTTTAACAGAAAACTTTAAAGAGTTTGAAAAGGTTTATGGAAATCTTACCTTACAGTCAAACACATTATGATTGAATAGATATGTGTTTAAAGTTTTATTAAGAATTGGATTTAACATCAACAATACACTAAAGCAAAGGTAAAATCTGGCTTTCTTTGGTCTGTATTCGTATAAATTTGTTATTGACATGTATTCCAAATTTGTGCCAAACTCCTGTAATTCTAATGTGACTTAGTATATATTATCAGTAATCACTATAATTGTTATGTTAAATCATTGTGTTTCACAGAGGTAACAAATTTCTTTGTCAATTGTCTCTTTGACTATGGCTGCCCTAAGACTTTTTGCTATTGACAGACAATTGTCTTGTTTTAATCCTAGTTAAAAGGTGATTTTATAATCAACTGTAAGACTTTAACAGTTGCTCTTACATGCAGGTTTCTGAAAACTTTGGAGATTGTGATACTAGAATAAAGGAAAAACGTTCAGGACTCTCATGGAGAGCTAAAACGTTCATGAATATTAAGGAGAACAGGAGTTAACTGCATGGACTGAACTAATAGAAAACTGAAATAATCCTTCTATTTACAGCTTTTAAAAATTGCATAAAGTATACTCCTATTAACAAAATTTGGAGCCTATTGCTTTCTCTCTACCTGATTTCCACAGAATCTGGAAACTATTTGTGAATATTCTTAACTTATGGCAATATACTTATTTGCATAAGTACAATAAGAATTTGTTTTCTTTTGCAACAGGGCACATTGGAGAAACTGGTTATTTTACCAAGGCTTTGACTTGAATGGTGGGCTTTCCTTTAAGGAATCAAATTTGACATATACAGCCAATAAAAACCCGTTGGAAAAACTGGCCTCATACCTTGTCCACACATTCCCTGTACAGGGTTCCTGGCCTATGGCAAGTAAAGAATGTCATTTTCTGACAGGCCTGGGAGCCCCATATTATCTTGGGACCTCAAGAGGAGAGGAATTTACCCAACTCATACAGGTGTTTGATGGCACAAACCCATGGCTGGGCCCAAGACTCATGAATCTCAAGTATTATCTGAGAATCTTTATCGAATGAAGTTCCATCAAAGCCAATTAAAAAGGAGCCTATGTAACAAATAATTATTCTTGCTGTGCTTTATACAAATAATCAGGACAAGTTTAATAAGACTAAAGCTTATTTTGCTAACAAATCAGACCTATTATAATTTGTTCTTCATAAAAATTAGGACCGGAGAGAGAGAAATTATGTTTCAATAATAGAAGGAAGGGGAGAGGGAAGGGAGATGGAAAGAGAGAGGGGAGGGGAGAGAGTACAGGTATGGCACACTTGTTATTAGGTTCTAAACTTATCAGTTGTTTTGGAGTTTTTATCTGCCGTTTAGCCTAGCCCTGCTTAGTCCTGTGAATCAACCAGTAGTCTCCGGCTGCAGCTCAGAAGAAACAAGAGTTATGGGTAATGTAAAAATCTGGATTCTAATTCTGGGCACATTTTGGAATTGGTAGCAACCCCACAGAGCAAAGTCTTAGCAGGTATGACTATAGTTATTAACACCAGCTACCAGGATGTGTTGGCATTCTCAGAATTTTTTGGTGCTGTCATCACTCCCTTATTTTGTTCTGACATTCTTCTAAATCTAATAACCTGATATGCCTCCTCTAGCCTTCAGGCCATCAAGCTCCAGATGATCCTCAGTGAGGGGTAACTTCCTCTCAATATTCAAGAGTAACCCTTCTACAGACTCCCAGACTGCCCATTAGTTGAGACATGGCAGAGGCAAAATCTTGTCCCTGTCTCCCTTGGACCTGGCTGGATACTGCTTTCACCAACCCATGGAGCCACCCTTCTGCCCTGACATCTAGCAAAGAGGCCAAGATCCAAAGAACAACCACCACCATCACCCCTCTGGAAGCAGGAAGCAGTTACAGAAGACTGAGGTTCATGCATTTTCCTCAAATAATTGTGATCTTGGTATCTTGGGTGGGAGAATGTTACAGCGGCTGGTCAGGCACGAGCAGGGCAGGAGAGGGCTGCCTCGCATACATCAGGAATGTCGGGCAGCCATCAGGTGATTGTTAGGCAGTTGTTAATTGTCTCTCTAAAATAATATTTGGTCCCTGCTGGTGCCAGGGAGAGGCAGTCTCCCAATAGAAATAACCTGACACTGGTATTAGCAGCTTCCCAATAAGATCTCAGGCATTAGGAAAGTGGGCTCAAGCATGTGCATTAAGAGGCAAAATAGCAGAGTGTAACTGGTATATGACCATCCAGGGACATTCAACTGCTAAAGGAAAAATGCCTCAAGTGAGCATGCGTACAACTCCACTAAACATACTGTGCATGCTCACCTCCCACGTGCTAGCAGGCCAGTGTGCATGCAGACAGCCCACCTGAAGGGAAGAATCAAGGGAGAAGGAATGCAAGACTCTGGAAGTATGCCAGCATATAAACCCCAAGTCAAAGGTCAAACAGGGCACTAGATCTCTTAAGTCACCTGCTTGGCCCTCTTTCAACTGTACTTTATTTCCTTTCATTTCTGCTCTAAAGCTTCTTAATCCTGCTCTAAAACTTGCCTGGGTCTCTCCTTCTAACTTCTGCCCCTCAGTCAAATTCTTTCTTCTGAGGAGGCAAGAATTGAGGTTGCTGCAGACCCATACGGATTTGCCACCAGTAATAGAAGCATAGGACAAACCCCTGCTTGTATCACTTTTGCTAATGTCTCATTGACCAAAACTGTGATATGATCAAGCCTACCATTATTGTGTGATGGCACTACAAATGACAAAAGTATTGGGAGCCAAAGTCTTTGCTTCTCCCCGGTATAACAATCTACTACACATGAGAAATCTTTTTATGTTCACATGAGAGTTTATGAGATTGAATCTCCATTTTTCTACATTTTTCTGTGATAAGGAGAAAAAATTATATTCTCCTCCCTGTTTTTAACATCTCAAACAAAAGCAATTTAATAAATAAGAAATACTGCAGGTGATGAGTATTTAATTTTTAAAGGAACAATTGTCTGTCATTTCTAATAAAGCCAGGGGAGTATGTCTAAAATCAAATGTTAAATTGCATTTTTAAAAATAACAAAACCAATTACCATATGTGCATTATGTAAGAATCATTTTTTCAGACACATAAAATTACACAGTATCTTTTCTTTTCTAAGGAATAGTTTCTACCCAAAAAGAAGGGCCAAATTTATATAGTCAGGTTTAAAAAAAAATCTCGTTCACTCTAAAAGGCATCTTCTTGATGTTCATGACAACTTCAAATAATAATTAAAATACATATAAAAATAAAAAGAAAACTAAGTTTAGTGACTGGCTACTTCACTGAAGAAATAATCAAACCTCCGCATGAATTATAAATGAGCTTAAATACACTGATAAACTTACAAAAACATGAACTATAATCCACCAAAAAGTTTATGTGAAGAAACAAACCAAGACAAGTTGCTGAGTACTTTATTTGACTTTTGTTTGTGGTCGTTTGATGAACTAGGTGAACTTACTTTGATTTTTAAGAGATATTGAGGACAATATACAAAGTCTGTGGGTTTACCTATGTTTAGGAGTCTGATACCAGACATACACTTAAAGAGGCCACCAAGGGTTACAACCTCCTTACAAAAGTGAATTTAAAATAAACTAACCCCTCCTTAAGGACACTACAAGAAAAGTTGCTTGTCATACTTTTGATATTGAAATTGATTTGATTTGATATTGAAGGGAAAAATATCTTCCTCAAGAATTTTTAACACCAAGATACTTCCTCAAAGTGGCTTTGGAATAAGAATATATACTGCATGGGTGGTCCAAAGAAACTTTAAATAAATAATATAATTTAGTAGCCTAAGCGACCACCTCAGATTCCTGAAAGAGGCAAAATCTAATACTCTACAGGAATCCATTTTCCTTCCACAACTCAAAGAATTTTCAGATAAACTTCTAAAAAGTAAAGTATCGCAGTCGAGCATGAAAGGAAAACAAGGTATGAATGAGAGGTTAACTGGCTCTGCTTCTTACTGGGTAACATGCTTTTTGAAATGTATCGCTACCTGCTGGCAAGCTTGTGCTTTGAGTTGTGCTGATTTTTCTGCATTTACAAGTCTTACCAAGCCTCTGGTTAGACTTAACCAATACAAGTTGGAAGTTTTCAACAATTAGTGTCTAGTGACGGTGCTGTGGGAATGGAGTCCTCCTTTTATAAGTGGCATAGGGAGTGCGTCCCAGAATAGATTTACTATCTGTGTGCCTCAGATTGTAGGATGTGTCTTGATTCTATCACAAGCCATGACTGACACTAGAGTTGGGAAAATCTCTTACCACTGATGGCTGGTGTGTGTCTTACCAGGCATTGGCCCCATTCGATAGAGTGTTCTGAGGAAAGACTGATACTTTGTGCAATATATGGGCCCATTTGGTGATAGCTCATATAGGGGAAAAGAAGTTACAATGTGACATACTGAGGTCACATAAATGAAAACAAATGACTTACTAAGACTTCACGAAATACCATAGTCAACGTGTCCATTTTTCTAAAATATCTCTTAGTGGTCATGACTGCTGTGACCCAACAAGCAATAAACTGAAATTAAATTAAGTCTTTGGCACTTCACTATTGGTTTGATAAAATGGCACCCTATGGATCTTACTGCAGATAAAACAGGTTATAAAGCTGTATATAAATTAAAACAGGACCTTCAAGGATTAAAACCTTTTATACGAGACATTTAAAGAAGAGTTGGTTATCCCTACTGCTTCTCTAGTTAACAGCCCAATTTGGCCTAATTCTAAACCTGAAAAAATAAATGGCACCTCATAGTGGATTGCTATAAGGCTAATGCTCTAGTCATACCAATTAAGGTGCCCATACCTACGATTATTTAAATTACCAAATCCATCCAACCAGCAGCAGATAAATACTTTGACTCTTTTGTAGTTGTAGATTTGTCTATTACATTCCATTTAGTGTTTATTTCAATAGACTCTTGGATGTCGTTTGCTTTCACTTTTTAAGTGACACAAAAGAAGGTGCTTACCTAGCTATCTATGGGCTACATCAACATTCTTGCGATCACACACAATCTTTGTAGGTAAGATCTTAATTGCATCCAACTTTATTCAGAAGCACAGGTATGACATCATACTCATGACATCCTCCTCCATGGAGATCCATTTGATACATTTATTGAGGACACACAAATACTCCCAAAGGAGTTCATAGAGAGAAGTTGGTCATTGTTCCACACATAGTACAGGACCACACCACTTCAGTTAAATTTCTGAAAATTATTTGGTAAGCTGAGGGCTGCTCCATTCCTGATACTGTCAAGAAACAGCTACTGACCTTCTCAGCAACCATGATGTTAAAACAAGCGAAAGTTCTTTTAGGCTTTGGGTTTTGGAGACAACATATCCTTTATTTAGAAATTTTACTTAAGCCCATATATGCTGTCACTCACAAATTGGCACACTTTGAATTAAACCTCCTATAACAAAAGCCCCTAGCATCTGTCCAAATTGCAGCAGAACATTAGTGCTCCCCAAGCAGGCTCCTTCACTCTAGCAGCTTTAGCAACCTCCTGTTGTTCCTCTTGGGGTCTTGGACATATCAATGATGGCTATATATTGCCCATGGGCTTCCAGTGCAAGAAATTGCCTTCCTTGGCTCAACATTATATGCCATTAGAGTAACAACTGCTAGCTAGAATTGTTAGCTCTCCTAGAAACAGAGGTGTTACAGGACCTGAGCTTATGGCCCTCCATACCCAGCTGCCCATTACACATTGGGTCATGGTAACAGCACCCCATGAGCTCAGCATGACCACTGAAGTCTCCTTGCTATCAGGTGGAGCTAAAACTAGGTCTTCCACTGCAGGAATTGGAAGGGGCTGTTTTGCCCTCATTTCCCTGCCAAATGACACAGTGATGGGGGAGGTTGCCCTTTTCTGTACCCCTTAGTTTCATGGAGAGCCCCTTGGTATCAACCAAGTGAGCAGTAAAAGAAGTTCATATAAGAGGGATGGCCACACCACCATTACGTGCTCACTGGAGGGCTGTTTAAATTGCTTTTCATCCTTCAACTGCATGTTCCTGATCAAAGATGAAAACCAAGGGTCAGCAAAACTGACTGAACTTTACTCAGCCATTTAACATTCGATATCCTAGCTAACAACCAGTCTCATCTACACATTTTTTACAGCAACAATTTCTTAACCAAGATTCCCCTTTGGAGTAAAAATCTCTAGAAATCTCTTGCCTCACAGATACTCAAAATGTAGGATAAGGTCACAGTACAAGCCCTCACTAAAATACTCTATCCCCTAGGAGTTCTAGACATTATTGATAGTGACCAAGGCACTCATTTGACTTCTCAAAATATACAATGTCAAACTCTTCAACGAGGTACTCAATGTCATTTTGGATTCACTGGGGCTACCCCTTTCAACATAGAGCCAAAGTGGAAGAGTCTTGGGGACAGAAGGATTTCAAAGAGGCTGAGGGCACCTTCACTACCTTAATGTTTGCTGTCCAGCTCAAGGCTCCACTCTCCAAATTCTGGGGCAGCACTCCTCAGCCACCCTAGGTGTGGCTTCGGTGGACCCCAATACAGCATGGGCAGCAGTGACTTCCCCTCTAAAAGGCACATGTGATAAACCTTGGCAGCATCTTTTGGGGTGCAAAATTCACAAGCCATGGGGGCATGGCTACCCCCACCCCAGATTTCAAAAGATACAGCCATGAGGAACTTTGAAAGTGTGATCCAGGAAGAAGGCTTCCTTGAGGGCCAGGTCACTGCAGAGAACCTCCACTAGGGCAATGCCTAGTGGAACAATGGGGTCAGGACATCCCTGCAACCTCAGAGTAGTAGAAACATTGGCTTGCAATTCCAGCCTGGTAAAACTACTGGGACTGTGTACAACCTGTGAGGGCAGTGGTACTCACTGGGCCCAGAAAAGCCATAGTAATGGGCCCACCCAAAACAGTGGGAACTGGGCTGCCCATGGCCTTAGGTGAACAACCCCTGCCTAACAGAGCTGCAGAAGCAAGACCTCTGTGCCAGTGAGCCTGGAGGTGAGATTTTCAGTCAAAGATTATTCTCAAAAGGCTTTGGACTTACTTGGGACCTGTTACCCCTTTTTTCTTTCCTATTTCTTTCCTATTTCCTGTGCTGTATGTCTGGGCCACTATCGTGTTTTGGGAGCATATAACTCCTTTCACTTCACAGATGCATAGCTAAAGAACAATTTGCCTAAGGATAAATCCCACCTTGAGTCTTATTCATATCTAATTTAGATACATTTAGATGAAACTTTAGACTTAGGCTTTGAAGTTGATGCTAGAACAAGTTAAGATTTTGGGAGCTATTGGGATAAAATAAATATATTTTGCATGTGAGAAGAACCTGAATTTTTGGAGATTAGGAGGGAAATGCTATAATATAAATGTATTCTCAAAATATTAATATGTTGAAATGTCATTACAAATGCATAGTGTCAAGAGGTGGACCTTTGGGAAATAATTAGGTCATGAGGGTGGAGCCTTTAAAAACAAGATTAGTGCTCTTATAAAGAGGCCTCAGAGAGCTGTCATGCCCGTTTTATCATGTGAGGAGGACACGGTGAAAGACACTGTTCTTTAAACCAGGAAATGGGCCCTCACCAGACACCAGATCATCTGGCATCTTTCACCTTCATCTTTGACTTCCCAGGGTCCAGAACAGTGAGCATACATTTCTGTTGTTTATAAGCTACCCAGTTTATAGTATTTTGTTATAGCAGCCTGAACGGACTAAGACAGAAACTCTGCAGAAGAAAACTAAATAAATACATAAGAACATACTCAATCATACTAATAATCAGATAAATGCAAATTGCCTTCAATGAATTAATGCTTTATACTCAAGACTATCCCTGACAAGCAGAAGCTGAAGGATTTCATCAACATCAGACCTGTCCTACAAGAAATGCTGAGTGAAGTAATTTGATCGAAAGAAAAGAACTTTAATGAGCAATAGAAATCACCTAAAGACACAAAATTCACTGGTAGTAGTAATTTCACAGAAAAGCATAGAATATTCTAACATTGTAACTGTGATGTGTAAACTACTCTTAAGAAAGACTAAATGATGAAACAATAATAAAAAAAAAAAAAACTGGCCAGACGTGGTAGCACATGCCTGTAATCCCAACACTTTGGGAGGCCAAGGAGGGTGGATCACGAGGTCAGCAGATCGAGACCATCCTGGCTAACATGGTGAAACCCCATTTCTACTAAAAATACAAAAAATTAGCCAGGCATAGTGGCACATGCCTGTATTCTCAGCTACTTGGGAGGCTGAGGCAAGAGAATCATTTGAACCCAGGAGGTGGAAGTTGCAGTGAGCCAAGATTGCACCACTGCACTCTAGCCTGTGTGACAGGGCGAGACTCTGTCTGTAAAACAAATAAACAAACAAAAACAACAACAACTTTTCAAGACATAGACAGTATGATAAGATGTAAATAGAAACAAAAAGGTAAAAAGTGGGAGGACAAAATTATAGAGTTTTCATTAGTTTTCTTCTTGCTTATTTGTTTTTGCAGTGTTAAGTTGCAGCTTAACATTGTTTGCAATGTTAAGCTGCAATTTAACATTGTTAAGCTGACAATGATAACCTGACTTAACATTGTCGGCTTAAACTAATATGTTATAAGATAGCATTTGCAAGCCTCATGGTAATCTCAAACACAAAATAATACAAGGGGCTGGGAGTGGTGGCTCACACCTGTAATCCCAGCACTTTGGGAGGCCGAGGCAGGCGGATAACAAGGTCAGGAGATCACGACCATCCTGGCTAACACGGTGAAACCCCGTCTCTACTAAACAAAATACAAAAAATTAGCCGGGCGTGGTGGCGGGTGCCTGTAGTCCCGGCTACTTGGAAGGCTGAGGCAGGAGAATGGTGTGAACCCAGGAGGCAGAGCTTGCAGTGAGCTGAGATTGCGCCACTGCACTCCAGCCTGAGCAACAGAGCAAGACTCTGTCTCAAAAAAAAAAAAAAAAAAAAATACAAGGAATACACACACAAAAAAAGCAAGAAATTAAATCATATCACCAGAGAAAATCACCTTCACTGAAAGAAAGACAGAAAGGAAGGAAAAGAAGATCACAAAACAGTCATAAAATAAACAACAAAATGAGCAAATTAAATGTTGTCAATAATAACATTTAATAAAGACATAAAGTAGCTGAGTGGATAAAAAGAACAGGACCCAATGATCTGTTGCCTACAAGAAACACACATCAATACAATAATATAATAATAGCTGGAGATTTCAACACTCCACTTGCTGCATTAGACAGATCTTCAACAGAAAATCAAAAAAAATTGACGTAATCAGCACTATAGACCAAATGAACTCAATAGATATTTACAGAACATTTTGTCTAAGGGTTACAGAATATGCATTTTTTCCTTAGCATATGGGTCATTCTCAAGGATAGACCACATGATAGGTAACAAAACAAATCTTAAAACATTCAAAGAAGATGAAATAGCATCAAGCATCTTCTTTGACCACAATGGAATAAAACTAGAAATTAATAACAAAAGGAATTTGAAAATTATATAAACATGTAAATTAAATGATATCCTCTTAACCAGTAGTTCAATGAAAAAATTCAGAAGAAAATTGAAAAATTTCTTGAAACAAATGATAATGGAAACACAACATACCAAAACCTATGGATTACAGCAAAAGCAGTACTAAAAGGGAAGTTTAGAGCTATAAGTGACTACATCAAAAAAGAAGAAAAACATCAAATAAACAACCTAGGAATGAATCATAAAGAACTAGAGAAGCAAGAGCAAACCAAATCCAAAATTAATAGAAGAAAAGAAATAATAAAGATCAGAGCAGAAATAAATGAAATGAAGAAAACAATATAAAAGACCAATGAAACAAAAAGTTGTTTTTTTAAATATCAACAAAATTGACAAACCTTCAGCCAGGCTAATGAAGATAAAAAGAGAAAAGACCCAAATAAATAAAATGAGAAATGAAAAAGAAGAAAATACAACTGATACTGCAGAAATTCAAAGGATCATTAGTGGCTACTATGAGCTATTATATGCCAAAAAATTGGAAAAATCTAGAAGCAATGGATAAATTCCTAGATACATAAAATCTACCAAGAGTGAACTATGAAGAAATTCAAATCTTCAACAGATCAATAACAAGTAATGAGATCAAAGTTGTAATAAAAAGTCTCCTAGCAAATAAAAACCTGGAACATGATGGCTTCACTACTGAACTCTACCACACATTTAAAGAGGGACTAATACCAATTCTACTCAAACTATTCTGAAGAATAGAGGAGGAGGGCATACCTCCAAACTCATTCTACAAGGCCAGTATTACCGTAATATGAAAACCAGAAAAAAATACATCAAAAACAGAAAATTAGGCCGGGTACGGTGGCTCATGCTTGTAATCCCAGCACTTTGGGAGGCCGAGGTGGGCGGATCACAAGGTCAGGAGATCGAGACCACGGTGAAACCCCGTCTCTACTAAAAATACAAAAAATTAGCCGGGCATGGTGGCGGGCGCCTGTAGTCCCAGCTACTCGGAGAGGCTGAGGCAGGAGAATGGCGGGAACCCGGGAGGCGGAGCTTGCAGTGAGCCGAGATCGCGCCACTGCACTCCAGCCTGGGGGACAGAGTGAGACTGTCTCAGAAAAAAAAAACCAGAAAATTATAGGCCAATATCACTGATGAATATTAATACAAAAGTTTTCATCAAAATACTAGCAAGCCCAATTCAACAACATATTAAAAAGATTATTCATCATGACCAAGTGGGATTTATCCCAGGGATGCAAGGATGGTTCAACACACACAAACCAATGTGATACATCTTATTGACAGAATGAAGGACAAAAAACAGATGATGATTTCAATTGATGCTAAAAATGCATTTGATAAAATTCATCATTGCTGCGATGAGTAGTGGGGGCATGGAAGGGAGGTGGGGATGATTAATGGGTCCAAAAAACCAGGGAAAGGATGAATAAGACCTAGCATTTGATAGCATAACAGGGTGACTATAGTCATAATAATTTAATTGTACATTTAAAAATAACTAAAAGAAGGTAACTGGATTGCTTGTAATGCAAAAGATAAATATTTGCTTGAGGTGATGGATACCTTATTTGCCATAATGTGATTATTACGCATTGTCTGCCTATATCAAAATATCTCATCTAACCCCTAAATATATACACCTACTAAATACATACCCATAAAAATAAATATATACCCGTAAAAATAAAAAATATCCCTGTAAAAATTAAAAATAAAATAAAAACTTTAAAAATGATTTACACTGGCATATTGGCAAAAATTAAGAAGTACAACTGCTTTGGAAAACAATTTAGTATCATTTTATAAAGTCGATATTAATATATTCTATGATGTAGCAATTCACTCCTATATATATCCTAAACAAACTTAGGCACATATACCTCTGGGCAACTGTTCAAGAATACACATAGCAACAGTTTGTAGTAGCAGAAAATTGTAAACAAAAATATATTTGTCATTAAAAGCACAATAAGTAAATAAATTTTGGTATATTTATATGCTGGAAGACTATATAGCAGTGAAAATGAGTAGATTATTGGTACATGAAAAAGTACAGATAAATCCTATAACATAAAGCTGAATAGAAAAAAGCCAGTTGTAAACAAATTTAGAAAGTATGATTAAGTTATCATAATATGAAAGCCTTGTTCTTTACTTTTGTAAACATCATTGCATAGAATAAAGAAACATGAATATATCGTAAAGCTAAAGGAAAGGAAGAGAACTACGAGGACAGATTTTTGGATGGGGGTAGAAATAAAAGATTAGGATTTGGGAGAACATACAGGAGATTGCCAAGTAAAAGGCAATATTCTGTTCTTAAAGCTATGCAATGGGTACACATGCATTGTCTTTTTTACATATAGTTTATGAATATTATTTTATAGACCGAATTTGATTTTAGTAATTAAAATTCCAGAATTATTAAAATAAGAATTTACTATAAAGAATTGTTGGGGGGCCTTTTAAAAGAGCATAAAAAAATAGAAAAAAGAAAATGGTGAATATGGTGGTTTGCTGCAAACCACCATGGCACGTGTATACTTATGTAACAAATCTGCATGTTCTGCACTTGTACCCCAGAATTTAAAGTATTTTTTTAAAAAAAGGGCAAACAAACAACAATTGCCTTTGTGAGTACTGATCCCTAGCTAGTCAAGTAATTATGACTAGCAAACACTACCATTTCAATCGCTAGGAGTTATTATTTCATAGATACGTGTCTTTGGACAAACCTGACTTAATTAGCAGTCATTACTGTTTCAACTAATTGTATTGGTTGAAAACAATAATGACTTAATGAGCTTAAAAAAAACATATTATTTGTCCAACCAGAATGTGCCAGGACATTTAAGGCATAAATGAATCCAATGAATACATATATATTAAACATTTTCCTGTGTATTTATGCAGTAGGCCTTCAAACAGCTATAATTGTAACATATGAGGTTTTTGGTTTTGTTTACTGTACATTCTCAAGTAAATAAAGATAATACATAACATCCATAGTTAATTATTTTTAATTTTGATAGCATAAAAATAAAACATAATAAATTAATATTTGCTTTACATTTATGTGTGTAACTTTATAACAGAGACTTTTTGCAAGAGATGGTTTCTTATTTACTGGCATGATTAAAAATGAGTGTGATTAGGGAAGAAAACGTCCCCCAGAGTTTCTAAAAACAAAATATCATTAGAGAGATCATCGCTGGGGTCAGTGAATAATGCCTGTTATAGAAAAATAGAAAATTCATAGTTTCTTTCAATATACAAACAGAAATATTAAAGGTAAAAATATAGCACTAGGAGAAGCAAATACAACAAAACAATGAATGCGTGACCTATGCACTATGGAAAAATCAACTTAATTATGGTTACAATAGTTCCTCTTTTTGAAAGAAGTCCAGGTTTAATTAAAATCTTCTCATTTGATCAGATGGAGTTGCAGATGAGATTAGTTGAAACTATCTATTGTTCTTATTCATTTTAATGTACTGCATTTCAGCAGTATGGAGACATACAAAAGAAAAGCATTTCACTAACTCTTCAAAGGAGTCGGTTATGATTCTAAATTTAATTAAATTAGATTAGTTGCACATCATTTACATTACTAAAAAAACTCAAGCAATTTCTAAGAGATTTTTTCCCTCGGCTGTCCTGTTCTTACCTTCATCCATCATGCCCAAATTCAAAATTACACAATCTATGTTGAACCTCTATTATTCTTTTTAATAAACAGCAAAGTATTTCTTATACAATAGTCCTTATTACTTTTCTTTTAGGTCTGCAGCAAATGTAAGTAGGACTCAATCAAAAAAGAATCTGATATCCATATTAACACAATGAACAACTCACTTAAAAAAAAAACCATTTGAAGTAATGAATTGCACTTGCAGATAATCCATCATCTCTCTACAGGTTCTGTGTTTTTTAAAAAATATATATATACTTTGTTCATTTCTCTGACTTGCTTCCTGTGAATACAGTTGAATAAAATAGATGTGGAAATAATCCACTATAACTCACATATTGTTATGACTAAAATTAATCCAGCTACCTCAGAAGCAATTTAAATATCATCTTCTAGCACCAGGCTAACACTGTTCCAGGAATTCAACATGGATCTCTATGTACATACGTGCTGAAAAACACAATGATAGTACATTTTCTCTTGTTTTTAAGCTGCTGAATTATGGAAGAATTTGTTATGCAGCACTAGATGACAATACTAATTTTGGTACTTGAGTAAGAGAAGGAAGCTGGGAAACTTTGAGGAGAGTATTATTATCAGCGGAATGTGAATCCCCTTGAGGAGAGCATTTGTGGAAGCATGATGGCTGTGAGGAGTTTATAGTGCAGGCTAAAAAAATTGTAAGAAACTTTTACTGGAAACTAGAGGATAAGTGTTCTACTATGCAGTAGCAGACAGTTTAGCAATGCTGATGTCTGTGCGAACATAGGAAGTAGAAAATGTATCTAATGAGCTAGGTGATCTAGATAAAAATATTTCAAGGTAGAATGTTGAAAGTACCTGGTTTCTTCATGCTGCTGATAGTAAAATGTCAGAAGAAAGAGATAGGAACTGTCAAACAAAAAGGATCCAAGACCTAATGGTTTTGAAATTTTACAGTCTTTCCAGATGACAAACAGCACTACAACTAAGAAAACAGCTTCTGAACCATGGGATCAAATCCTGGGCACTATCAGAAAAAATAAGCTTAAAGATGTAGCAGAAGGTGCTACTGTAAAATTATCTGTTAATGCCTCAGAAAGACCTAAGATTTACAGCCAAGAACCATTTACTTGAGCAATAGGGAGCCTAAGAAGCTTCAGGACTATTACCCTTGGCAGTCTTAGTAGAAGCCCAGAGTAGAAAAAGCTCATCTCAAATCAATTTTTGGGTGTAGCTATTGAGAAGTGATGGGAACTTAAGTAAGATTCAAGACTTGTCTACAAAGATTTTAAAAGAATGATACTAAGTAAGAGATGAGGATACAGTTTCATTCTCCTACATGTGGCTAGCCAATTATCCCAGCACCATTCATTGAAAAAGGTGTCCTTTCCCCATTTTATGTTTTTGTTTGCTTTTCTGAAGCAAAAAAAAAAAAAAAAAAAAACTTACAGTTGGCTGTAAGTATTTGGGTTTGTTTCTGGGTTCTCTATTCTGTTCCATTGGTCTGATGCACCTATTTTTATACCAGTACCATGCTGTTTTAGTGACTATGGCCTTATAGTATAGTTTGACATCATGTAGTACGATGCCTCCAGATTTGCTATTTTTGCATAGTCTTGCTTTGGCTATTTGGGCTCTTTTTTGGTTCCATATGAATTTTAGAATTGTTTTTCTTTCTAATTCTGTGAATAATTATGGTGGTATTTTGATGAGGATGGCATTGAATTTGTAGATTGCTTTTAACAGTATGGTCATTTTCACAATATTAATTCTACCCATCCATGAGCATGGGATGTGTTTCCATTTGTTTATATCATTTATGATTTCTTTTATTTCCAGTTTTTTAAAATTATTATTCTTTAAGTTCTCATTGTTCAACTCCCACTTATGAATGAGAACATGTGGTGTTTGGTTTTCTGTTCCTGTGCTAGTTTGCTGAGAATGATGGTTTCCAGCTTCATCCATATCCTGCAAAGGACGTGAACTCATCCTTTCTTATGGCTTCAGAGTATTCCATGGCATATGTGTGACATTTCCCTTTTTTTTTTTTTTTGACAGAGTCTTGCTCTCTCACTCTGTCACCCAGGCTGGAGTGCAGTGGCGCAATCTTGGCTGATTGCAACCTCTGCCTCCCGTGTTGAAGTGATTCTCCTGACTCAGCCTCCCAAGTAGCTGTGACTACAGGCACGCACCACCACATTCAGGTAATTTTTGTATTTTTAGTAGAAACAGGGTTTCACCATGTTGGCCAGGTTAGTTTCAATTTCTTAACCTCATGATCTGCCTGCCTTGGCATCCCAAAGTGCTGGGATTACAGGCGTGAGCCACTGCACCTGGCCACCACATTTTCTTTATCCAGTTTATCATTGATGGGCATTTGGGTTGGTTCCAAGTCTTTGCTATTGTGAATAGTGCTGCAATAACCAGACGTGTGCCTGTGTCTTTATAGTAGAATGATTTATAATCCTTTGGGTATATACCCAGTAATGGGATTGCAGGGTCAAATGGTATTTCTGGTTCTAGATCCTTGAGGAATCATCACACTCTCTTCCACAATGGTTGAACTAATTTACACTCCCACCAACAGTGTAAAAGCATTCTGATTTTTCCCACATCCTCTCCAGCATCTGTTGTTTCCTTTTTTTTTTATTATTATACTTTAAGTTTTAGGGTACATGTGCACAACGTGCAGGTTTGTTACATATGTATCCATGTGCCATGTTGGTGTGCTGCACCCATAAACTCGTCATTTAGCATTAGGTATATCACCTAATGCTGTCCCTCCCCCCTCCCCCTACCCGACAACAGTCCCCGGAGTGTGATGTTCCCCTTCCTGTGTCCATGTGTTCTCATTGTTCAATTCCCACCTATGAGTGAGAACATGCAGTGTTTGGTTTTGTTTCCTAACTTTTTAATGATCACCATTCTAACTGGCGTGAGATGATATCTCACTGTGGCTTTGATTTGCATTTCTCTAATGACCAGTGGTGATGACCTTTTTTTCATATGTTTATTGGCCACACAAATGTCTTCTTTTGAGAAGTGTCTGTTCATATCCTTTTTGATGGGATCGTTAGTTTTTTCTTGGAAATTTGTTTTCAGCAGTGTTTTGTAGTTCTCCTTGTAGAGGTCTTTTGCCTCCTTGTTTAGGTATATTCCTAAGTATTTTATTCTTCTTGCAGCTATTGTAAAAGAGGTTGAGTTCTTTATTTGATTCTCAGCTTGGTCGCTGATGGAGTATAGAAGAGCTACTGATTTGTGTACATTAATTTTGTATCCAGAAACTCTGCTGAATTATTTTATCAGTTCAAGGAGCTTTCTGAAGGGATCTTTGGGATTTTCAAGGTAAACGATTATATCGTTAGCAAACAGTGACAGTTTGACTTCCTCTTTACCGATTTGGATGCCCCCTTTATTCCTTTCTGTTGTCTGATTGCTCTAGCTAGGACTTCCAGTACAATGTTGAAGAGGAGTGGTGAGAGTGGGCATCCATGTATTTTTCCAGTTCTCAGAGAGAATGCTTTTTTTTTTTTTTTTCCTCCATAATTTTTTTTATTATACTTTAGGGTTTTAGGGTACATGTGCACAATGTGCAGGTTTGTTACTTATGTATCCATGTGCCATGTTGATTTCCTGCACCCATTAACTCATCATTTAGCATTAGGTGTATCTCCTAATGCTGTCCCTCCCCCCTCCCCCAACCCCACAACAGTCCCCGGAGTGTGATGTTCCCCTTCCTGTGTCCATGAGTTCTCATTGTTCAATTCCCACCTATGAGTGAGAACATGCGGTGTTTGGTTTTTTGTCCTTGCGATAGTTTACTGAGAATGATGTTTTCCAGTTTCATCCATGTCCCTACAAAGGACACGAACTCATCATTTTTTATGGCTGCATAGTATTCCATGGTGTATATGTGCCACATTTTCTTAATCCAGTCTATCGTTGTTGGACATTTGGGTTGGTTCCAACTCTTTGCTATTGTGAATAGTGCTGCAATAAACATACGTGTGCATGTGTCTTTATAGCAGCATGATTTATAGTCCTTTGGGTATATACCCAGTAATGGGATGGCTGGGTCAAATGGTAT
>NW_026652280.1:154631326-154661162 GCF_009828535.3 Hylobates moloch
ATACCATTTGACCCAGCCATCCCATTACTGGGTATATACCCAAAGGAGTATAAATCATGCTGCTATAAAGACACATGCACACGTATGTTTATTGCGGCACTATTCACAATAGCAAAGACTTGGAACCAACCCAAATGTCCAACAACGATAGACTGGATTAAGAAAATGTGGCACATATACACCATGGAATACTATGCAGCCATAAAAAATGATGAGTTCGTGTCCTTTGTAGGGACATGGAAGAAACTGGAAAACATCATTCTCAGTAAACTATCGCAAGGATAAAAAACCAAACACCGCATGTTCTCACTCATAGGTGGGAATTGAACAATGAGAACTCATGGACACAGGAAGGGGAACATCACATTCCAGGTACTGTTGTGGGGTGGGGGGTGGAGGGGGGCGGGGACAGCATTAGGAGATATACCTAATGCTAAATGACGAGCTAATGGGTGCAGGAAATCAACATGGCACATGGATACATATGTAACAAACCTGCACATTGTGCACATGTACCCTAAAACCTAAAGTATAATAAAAAAAAAAAAAAAACTTTAAAATCAATTTGTAGATATCCACAGATAACTTGCTGATATTTTAATTGGGATTGCATTGAATCTATAGATCAAGCTGAGGAGAACTTACATCTTGACACTATTGATTCTTCCTGTCCACGAACATGGAAAATCCCTCCATTTATTTAGTTCTTCTTTCATTTATTTGTATCAGCTCTATAGTTTGCCTCATATAGATTTTACACATATTTTGCTTAATTTATTCCTAGGTACTTCAATTTTGGGGTACTAATATAAATGGTATTATAGTTTTAATTTCAAATTCCACTTGTTCATAGCTGGTATATTAGAAAACAATTGATTTCTTTATATTAACCTTGTATCCGGCAACTTTTCTATAATTATTTATTCCACGAGTACAGTGATTTTTTTAAAAAAATTTGTTTATGATTCTTTAATATTCTTCTTTCAGAGAGGTACTGCTTAATTCTCTTCCTGTTGAGTGTGGGTTGGGTTTAGTGACTCACTTCTAATGAACACAACATGGCAGCAGTGGCAGAGTGTGGCTTCAATGGCTAGGTTATAAAAGATATCATAGCTCCTCTTTGCTCACTCTGTCTCTTAGATTACTTCCTCTGGGGGAAGCTACCTCACATGTCATGAGGACACTCAAACAACCCTTTAAAGGGGTGTATATGAGAAGAAATCAAGGACTTCTGCCAACAGCAAGCAAGAAACTGAGACCTCTAGGCAACAGTAATGTGAATGCAGTAGGATGCATTAGTTACTTACTGCTATATATAAAAAAAATCACTACAAATGCAGCAGCTTGAAATAGCATGAATTTATTATTTCACTTTTTCTGTGAGTGAGAAGTACAGGTGTAGCTAAACTAGAATATCTATTAAGAGTCTCATGAGGCTATACACAGTGTCAGCCAGATTGAGTTCCCATCTATAGGGTTGATGACGGAAGAATCTACTTCCATGCTCAATCAGGTTATTGACAGAAATCATTTCCTTGAAATTATAAGACCATTGGGTCCTCACTTCTTGCTGTCATTGGCTGGAAGTTGCCTTTAGTTTCCAGAGGATATCTGTAGTTTCTAGAGTACATCTGCAGGACTATGCCATATGGAACTTTTCAACATGGCCACTTACATCATTAAGCCAGCAAGGAGACTCTAGAGAGAGTCAGCAAGCAACCTAGAGTATTATGTAACATAACATAATCATGGGAGGGGTATCCTACCACCTGTGCTATGTTCTGTTGGTTAGAAGCAAATCACAGGTCCCATCCATGCTCATAGGAGAGAATTACACAAAGGCATGAACACCAGGAGGCAGGAGTCATGCAGTAAGGGTCACATGGGGTCTGTCTGAACATGGTCTTCATATAATTAGTTGAGAACACCCCTGAACAAAGTGAGCATGAAAACATGATATCTAAAACCAGAAGAATGACATCTGAACACAAACTTGAGGTTGTAAACAGGAGACAAAAAATTACAGTGATTATATGTTGGGAGCAGGCTCCCCAGAATCTGGCCATAAACTTGCCCCAAAACTGGCCATAAACAAAATCTCTGCAGCACTGTAACATGTTCATAATGGTCCTGATGCCCAAGCTGGAAGGTTGTGGGTTTACAGGAATGAGGGCAAGAATACCTGGCCCACCCAGGATGGAAAACCGCCTAAAGGTATTCTTAAGCCACAAACAATAGCATGAGTGATCTGTGCCTTAAGGACATGCTCTTGCTGCAGTTAATTAGCCCAACCTATTCCTTTAATTCAGCCCATCCATTCGTTTCCCATAAGGGATACTTTTAGTTAATTTAGTATCTATAGAAACAATGCTAATGACTGGCTTGCTGTTAATAAATACGTGGGTAAATCTCCGTTCGGGTCTGTCAGCTCTGAAGGCTGTGAGATCCCTGATTTCCCACTTCACACCTCTATATTTCTGTGTGTGTGTGTCTTTAATTTCTCTAGCACCACTGGACCAGGGTCTCCTGACTGAGCTGGTCTCGGCAATTATAAATTTGAATTACTTTTATTTATGAATCAGATAAGATAACAACTTAAAGAATGGTGTAAATCACTCTTTTCTTTCAGAAGAACCATCTATTCAACTAGGAAATATTTATTTAGCATCTACCATATGTTAGATATCTGGGAGTAGATTAATTTAAAAAAAAAAGGAAGAGAGAAAAACACACTCCTTGTCCTCATGGAGTTGCCATATATAAACAAGAAAAAAGAAATAGGAACACTTTTACACTGTTGGTGGGACTGTAAACTAGTTCAACCATTGTGGAAGTCAGTGTGGCGATTCCTCAGGGATCTAGAACTAGAAATACCATTTGACCCAGCCATCCCATTACTGGGTATATACCCAAAGGACTATAAATCATGCTGCTATAAAGACACATGCACATGTATGTTTATTGCGGCACTATTCACAATAGCAAAGACTTGGAACCAACCCACATGTCCAACAACGATAGACTGGATTAAGAAAATGTGGCACATATACACCATGGAATACTATGCAGCCATAAAAAAGGATGAGTTCGTGTCCTTTGTAGGGACATGGATGAAATTGGAAAACATCATTCTCAGTAAACTATCACAAGGACAGAAAACCAAACACCGCATGTTCTCACTCATAGGTGGGAGTTGAACAATGAGAACACATGGACACAGGAAGGGGAACATCACACTCCAGGGACTGTTGTGGGGTGGGGAGAGGGGGGAGGGACAGCATTAGGAGATATACCTAATGCTGAATGACGAGTTAATGGGTGCAGCACACCAACATGGCACATGTATACATATGTAACAAACCTGCACATTGTGTACATGTACCCTAAAACTTAAAGTATAATAATAGTAATAAAAAAAGAAAAAAGAAAAAAAAAGAATTTCAACTTAGATTCTGGCTACATATAGCTAAATAATTCAGTTAGAAATTCTGAAGTTATATATTTTTAAAAATTACTGCCACAGATATGTTGAATATATTAATTAGAAACAATGTTTAGATTAATTAGAATCAGATTGAAGAGAACAAAAACTTGAACATTTGATTCAACAGGAAAATGAGGAGAAGGGATTTCTTTTTGTGGCAGCATAAAGAGGTAGGCAGATGCTCTCTGTATGAAATAAACTAACAAATTGGGTTAACTGTCAAGACACCATTTTAAGACTGGAGGTTGATCAAACTCGAATGATAAGTTCATATACATTATTGAAAACTGTTACAGCTTTAGGTAAAAACAGCAGGACACTGTGGCTTTCTTGTGTGTGGCTATTCCCATTCCTTCAGCTCAGTCAATGGTCAATGAAGACCACAGTTTTACCAACGAGAGACTTTTTGCAAAAGAAAAAAAAGGGGGGCAGACTAAATTTGGAATAGGACCAAAACCTCTTGGCTCTGTCATTTAAGAGACAGATTTAGTAGAAAATAAATGAAAAAACTTATGATTCTGATAGGCCAATATTTTAGTCCGGTTGGAGAATGAAGTGAGCCTGCCAGAAATGTAATGGGTAGATCATGGAAATGAGAGAGCCATATAAGGTCTAAGGTAAGGTCTTGACACATTCTTGACTTGGCAACTAACCACTTGCATGCATGGTGGACACTTGAGAGAGCCGAGCAAAAAGTAAAAGCCAAAGCAGATGTGAAAACTAGCTGCACTTTTCAATGTACTCTGCAATCCACACACAGATCAATTGTCAAAGGTACTGAGCATAACCACTACTGAAGTCAGTGGCTGATCCTTAAGCCACAGACACAGGAGGAAACTTTAGAAAGCGAAGATAAAAAATTGAAATTAAAAATGGACAAATTCTGCAGTTTTAAGTCCAGATGAGTTACTGAATAATATTTTTAAAAAAGAAAAACAGGTTGGGTGTGGTGGCTCACTCCTGGAATCCCAGAACTTTGGGAGGCCAAGGTGGACAGATCACCTGAGGTCAGGAGTTTGAGACCAGCCTGGCCAACCTGGCCAACATGGTGTCTCTACTAAAAATACAAAAATAAGGCCAGGCGCAGTGGCTCACACCTGTAATCCCAGCATTTTGGAAGGCCAAAGAAGGTGGATTACTTGAGTCCAGGAGTTTGAGACCAGCCTGGACAATATGGTGAAACCCCTTCTCTACTAAAAATACAACAACAAAAAAAAATTAGCCAGGTCTGGTGGCAGACATCTGTAATCCCAGCTACTCAGGAGGCTGGGGCAGGGAGAATTGCTTGAACTCGGGAGGTGGAGGTTGCAGTGAGCCCAGATTGCGCCACTGCACTCCAGCCTAGGCAACAGAGCAAGACTCCATCTCAAAAAAATAAAAAAAAGAAAAACATGTCTAAAAAAATTCCAGGGTTGCTGTTGACTGCGATTCATTACCTACAATGTCCAATTTTCAACTCAAAATTATAAGACATGAAAAGAAACAGAAAAATATTCCCATTCTCTGAAACAAAAAGATCTGTCAATAGAAATGGTCTGAGTGTACTCTACACTGTATTTTAGAAACAAGGATTTTAAAAGTTATTATATGTTAAGAGAATTAATGAAAACTATGTTTATAGAATTAAAGGAAAATATGGTAACAATGACTTCACAAAGCATAAATCTCAAGAGAGAAATATAAATTATTTGTAATAGAAATTCAATACTTGAAAAGCATACTAATACAAATTTTTTTAAAATATGACTAGGTGGGCCCAACAGCCGATTTGAGATGACAGAAGAATGGATTCATGACCACAAAAAGAATTAATAGAAATTGTATTATATGAAGAGCAAAGAGAAAAAAGATGGAAGAAAAAATTAATTAATATAGGAAAACTTCCCAAATTTGATGAAAAACATTAATATACAGATCTGAGAAGCTTAACAAACCTCAGGAAGGATAAACACAAAGAGATTTACACCTACGCTCATCATAGTCAAACTGCACAAAGATGAAGACAATCCAAAGTAGAAAGAGGAAAACAACTCATATACAGGGAAACAACATGATTAAAGGCTTGCTCATCCTTGGAGACAACTGAGAATGGAATGCAGAGGGGCTGATAGAGTACTGAAAGAAAAAAAAACTGCCGATCCAGAATTATATAACCAGCAAAACTATGGATAGAAAATGAAACTGAAATAATGCCATTCCCAGCCAAACAAATCTGTGAGAAGTTCTTGCTGGCAAACCTAACCTAAAATAAATAAATAAATAAATAAATAAATAAATAAATAAATAAAAAAAAGACGTCCTTCAGGCTGAAAGGAAATTACAGCAGACAGTAACTCAAATTTGAAAGAAACAAAAAGCAGGGAAATGGTAAATATGCTAATAAATATAAAACTCAAAGGAAGGAGGGTGGGAGACAGGAGAGGAGAGAGAGAGAGAGAAAAAAAATTAAATTCTTTTTTGATTCTCTGAATTTTTCAGAGAGAATTTTTTTTTCTCCTTGGAATTTTAATCTTATTCACAGTGACAGGAAAACTGAACATGGTTGATTCATTTTGATAGCAGTGCCTTTTGCAGACTGTTGGTTTCCACATCCTAGACTCCTAAAGCTGTCCTGAATGCTGCCTCAGTATTTCCTTTGATTGTATGAGATGCCACGTCCATCCAATAAATCTCTGTTTGTGCTTATGTTAAGTCCAAAAACTTATGTTGTTGCAATTAAAGGCAGTTACATATTTATTTCTCAAGAAATAACAGTGGTTATTTATTCATCATTTATGCATTTATTTATATATTTAGTAAGCAACCACTGTGTCAATTTCTCACGTTATATTAGTGAGAACAATAGACATGTTTGGGTTCTTTGCAGTTAACAATTATTTATGTGATCTGAAATTAAACAAGAAAATACTTCTTTTTTCAATTAAAAACATGATAAACTCTACAAAGGAGAAGATATTATGAGATTATAAAATGGGGCACTTAATATGAATGGTCAGAAAAGACTTTTCTGACATTTCAGTTGACACTGGAGGATATTTAAGCCAGAATCTTTCCCAGGGTTATAAGATTATAGAATACTTAACTAAAGTAGCCATCTATTAATTGATTATATCTGCACATAATTCCCAAACCCCAGAAACACTCTGTAAGAAGCATAGCACATTTTTTCATCTATTCTCTACTCGTCAAATAAAAAAACCTGTTCATATAAAGCTGATCTCTCCCCAGTCCCTAGAGATTGGCTTAGAGCATATTTACATTGTAGAAACACTCAATGTTATTGATCTGTGGATAGCAGCCTAGTTGGAATCTCTCTTAATAAAAGTTTCCTCCTTCTATATCTTATTAATTGTCAGGGAAAAAATTACATGACTGCAGATATTCAGCATGCCATCTATTTGAAAACAAACTGCATGCCTGAAAGCCACAAAAGAAGGTCAAATGAATAGCCTCAGAGTCATGTTGCCAACATTCTCTACTACTTGAATATTTAGGCCATTATTTTTAATTGCGTCTCTAGATACAAAGAGGGTCAATATGCCATATTTTCAAAGTGATGTTTAACACTTAAAAGGATGTACCATGTGAACTATGAACAATTTAACAAGTCCAAACTTCAAGCAACCTATAGGTTTTTATGAAACATGTAGTATCTTAGTACCAAATAATATAACATTTGCCAACTAGCAAAATATTACTGATTTCCAAATCTATGGATAGATGGACTCTATTATAAATTGTTTGTAAAATGTTCCTTATCTCAGAGATATATAATATAAAATACATCAAATAAAAAGTGTATTTATCATGAAATAAAATGTTTTTGTAAAGTTTTATAGATGCAAAAAAATGACATCTATTCAATTGTATACACATCTCTGATTTTTAAAAAACATTGTCTTTCACAACCAAAAAGAAATGTAATTCTGCTGAATTAAAAGATCACTCTTTAAAAATCACTAAGTGGCCAGGCGTGGTGGCTCACACCTGTAATCCCAGCACTTTGGGAGGCCAAGGCAGATGGATCACTTGAGGTCAAGGGTTTGGGACCATCCTGACCAACACGGCAAAACTCCCTATGTACTAAAAATAAAAAAAATAAAAAAAATAAAAAAATAAAAAAAAAAAGCTGGGTGTTGTGGTGGGTGCCTGTAATCCCAGCTACTTGGGAGGCTGAGGCAGGAGAATCACTTGAACCAGGGAGGTGGAGGTTGCAGTGAGCCGAGATCACACCATTGCATTTCAGCCTGGGCCACAAGAGTGAAATTCCATCTCAAAAAAAAAAAAAAAAATCATTAAGCAGTTGTGCAAATAGATGATGGGTAACATTTTTCAATAATGAACACAGGTAAATCTTGTGCAAAACAAGGTCAGTTCTCAAACTTTGATGCAAACGTCAAAACTTATACTTAACATTATGGAGGTCTTGAGCTATGTAGAAAGATAATAAACAACATTTGTTTTTATTTATATTTATGTATTATATAAAATATAAATATGTTATATTTGTTATAATTTACTATTGTAAGAATAATAATTTAAAGAAAAACCAAGACAGCCTTTATTTGTAGAAGTGTTCATTTCACGTATATAAAATTCAAGAAAATCTATAGACAAAGAGTTAACAAAAAGTTTTTAAAAGTTACTAGATCAGAAATTAATTTAAAAATACAGAATATCATTTTTAAACATATTATTTCAATAACAACATTTAAAAAGTATTTAAGAGTAAGTATATATATGAGCTTAAGAAAGAATATTATGACATTTTATTGAAAGCATTAAAGGAGAACTAAATATTTGGAGAGTTATATCATGCTTATATGTTCAATAGCTCAACATCATGAAGATTCTAAAATGTATATATAAGAGCAAAGGAACAGACTATGCAAAGATATACCTGAAGAAAATATGTTAGGTGGTGGGATTTATCTTACCATAGATATTAGGACAAAGAATAGAAATTAAAACTGTGCCACTTTTTGCAGCTACAAAACTTTATGTTTACAATATATATTTTCTCTTATGATAAATACACTTTTTTCTTTGATGTATTTTATGTTATATATCTTTTTAAGATACAGAACATTTTATAAACAACTTACAATACAGTCCACCTTTGCAATATCCACTGGAAGTAATACATAGATTTGGAATCAGTAACATTTTGCTAGTTTGCAAATGTTATATTATTTGCTACTAAATACTATGTTTTATAAAAAGCTAGCACAGACATTAACAAATAGTAATGGAACAAAATAAACACTGTATCACAGAAGAACAAAATATATAACGAATTTTAATGCATGACAAAGTGGCATTGCAAATCAGTGGGTAGTAGAATGGCAAATTCAATAATTGATCTGGGGTTATCCGGATGAAAAAATAAATAAATTTTAATTACTATGCTATATAATGCACAAAAATTCTGTGTATGGCTTGGTAAAGAGTCAGCTTGGCAAATTTGAATTACGTTTTCTAGAATTTTCTTTTCTATAGGTTTTTAGTGGTTTGTTATGACCACCAAAGAAACTTGTTTGTGATTTGAAAGGAAGAAGAGAACAGTGACTATATGTACTCCCTGAAATTCAATATAGGTTAGGCCTTGTGGCTCATGCACAATTTTTTTGCAATCTACCGGCCAATCTTTTTGGCAAAGGAAGCAGCTGAGTCCATAAATCCTCCACCTCCCATGGGATATTTTAAATTACCTTTTCCACAACCTGGGTCAGGTGCTATTGCAGTTCTGTAACGAGAGTGATAGCCAGCACATCCTATAGCTCATCCTCAGCTTCCAGGTTGGTGGCTTGGAGATGAGAAAAGGCCAATGCTGACTCAATAAGAAAGGAAGGCAGATTGCAGCTCGTTCCTCACAGTTTTAGTTTTTGCCAGCTCTCCCCATTTCACATCTGTCCTTTTCCTACTGCCTCACCTGTGACTTTAGGTAAGTATCAGATGCAGAAGAAAACAGAACCAAGACTATTTTACCAGATTCTACAGCGATAAAATATCAAGTTCCTAAATTAATCGCTTATTCTACATCATTCCTGGTGGTTCTGCTTCTCTGATTATACTGACGAATACATCGCCTTAATGTTTTATAGGCAAAACTATAAAACTTTTAAAGGGTAATATAGGGGATATTTTTGTGACTTCAATAGAGAAACTTTTTAAAACAAGACACAAAGCCATAGAAAATGTTATTGACAAGTTGAATAGCATTATCATTTTAAAATTTTTGTAAGTGAAAAGATATAATTTTAAAATAAAAGGTGAGTCCTAGACTTGGGAAAAGATACTTGCAACGTAAAACAGGAAAAGATCATTATCCAGAATATTAAAAAGCCTTCCTACAAATCAACTCAATGAAAAAATGAGAAAAGGATATAAATAAGAAATTTACCAAGGTTTTTAATCTCAAATGGCCAATAAACCTATTAAAAGATGATTTACCTCAGTGATAATGAGAGAAATGTCAATTAAAAGCACAATGAAATACCTTTCACACCTATTGTTTGGCAAAACTTAAGAACTCTGACAATATTATGTGTTGGCAAAAAAAGTGGATAAAGGGCAACAGTAATATACTGTTCATAGGAATATAAACTCATGCAACCACCTTGAAGAAAAATGTTGTGGTAACTAATAAATTTGAAGGTATAAATACGCTAGCCTGGCAAACCATCCCTAGGTGTACACCATAAATAAACTCTTATTTGTGTAACCAAACAGACACATGTATTTTAAAAAGGTGACTTCTTAGTAGAATTGTTTATAATAGCAAATATTGGAAACTAATTTTCCATTAACATGAGCTATATAATGTATTATATTAAATTTATTAATGCTATGCAACAGTGAAAATCAATTAGCCGAAGTTACATGAATGAATATGGATAAATCTCATAAACATAATGTGAAATTGATAAAAACTACAGAAGAATACTTGAAGAATGATGTCATTCACACATGAGTAAAGCCAGATAAAAGAATATTATATGCATACTATATATTTAAGTTATACATAGGTTAAAAATGTATGGAAATGAAAACACCAAATTCAAGATAGTAATTATCTTGGTGGGAAAGGAAGTGAGTTGTGGAGAGGAAAGATTCTCAGGAGGGTTGCAAGGGGGTGGTAACTCTATTGGTAGGTTTAATTTCTTAGGTTGAAGGAATCCCTGCAGAAGATGAAGATAGATCTCCTAGACTGAAGATTCCTAAAAGACTTCCAGACACACTGCAGAACTGGCCAACTAACAGAGATGCTGTCTCTGCCACAATTAAGTTGCTGCTGAGTCATAAAGCTGCCTCCACAGCTGTCAGCTCCAGAGCCACACTGCCAGAAACACATGTGAAACACATTTACCTGTATTTACAGCACCACAATCAGGAAGCACTGAATCAGGAAGCTGCCATCACAGCCATTGACTCCAGAAGCATGGAGCTTCTGCCACATCTGTTCCAGCAAATGGATGCCCTGAACCCACTTTCCCCATATAACTCAGTTCTGAATCACAGCTTCACACAGATGCGTTCAATTGATTGAGCTTCCATCATATATTTAAGCGCTGGCCAAAGGGAAGCCTACAAAATACAGGTTTGTTTGTTTTTTCTCAGCAAAATAAAAACAAGAGTGAGGAACTCTTAGGAGAAAAGATTATTCAAAAAATTGTAAGCAGACTATAATGACAGATGTTTATTAAAGTGCGAGGAAAATTTCAGCTTCGTACCTGTATCCTTCTACACTATTTGTATGCTTTTTTTTTTTTAACCAAGAGTGTATGTTTTTTGTTTGCTTGTTTGTTTTACTATGTCACAGAAATTGCTGGTTGCCTCTCAATATGTAGCTGATCTTCTTTCTCATTAACAGAAAGAGAACGTAGCTAATGAAATACAAGCAAGACTTTTATGTGCTAATTCCAAGAACTCCCCTTAAGGGAAAGGAGAGGCCCTTCTTGGTCCCCTCATTGGTTGTACTTGTTGGAATGTAAATATAATTATTACCAATTTGACCAGCCACTTTAAATCATAGTCAATATGCTAAAGATGGTAGGCAAGCTAGAATGAACCTAGATCTCTTCTGAAAGTGGGGCTAAGCATGGAACTAACTGTGGGCATGTTTACCTAATAGAGAAATAAATGTTTATCTTGTTTAAGCCACTTTTGGGGCAAATGGGGTTGGGTTCTTTATTACTGGCAGCCTAACTTGATTCTAACTGATATAGAAAGTAGTATCATTAATTTAAAGTCTACTTAAAAATTAATCTTAAGAACAGCTAAGTAGACAAACATTTGAAACCTGGGAATTAAGGGTCTTGCCCTTTTACAAATCCCTATAGCAAAATTCCATAGGAATTTCCCTATTATTTTGGAGGAGTTCATCAGTATATAAGCTTCACTTCTTTTCTTTTTTTTTTTTTTTTTGAGACGGAGTCTCGCTCTGTCGCTCAGGTTGGAGTGCAGTGGCGCAATCTCGGCTCACTGCAAACTCCGCCTCCCGGGTTCACGCCCTTCTCCTGCCTCAGCCTCTCCGAGTAGCTGGGACTACAGGCACCTGCCACCACACCCGGCTAACTTTTTTGTATTTTTTAGTAGAGACGGGGTTTCACCATGGTCTTGATCTCCTGACCTCGTGATCTGCCCGCCTAGGCCTCCCAAAGTGCTGGGATTACAAGCGTGAGCCACCGCGCCTGGCCTACTTCTTTTCAAAGAGTTATGTTGTCTTCTTTCTAGCCTATCAAGTTTCTCAATATTATTCTTACAAATTCTACTCTGAAACTGAAAATAAGGTTTGGAAGATCTTATCAAATGCTAACTGTGGTGTACTAATTATTTCTCAGTTCTTGCTTTTACTTCCCTGTTAATACATCCTTAAATTAAATTTTATTATTATATTTTACCTTAGTTATTCTGATTATTATTAATAATAAATTAACGCAAAGCCACCCTGTGGTAGACACTGGGTTAAGTGCTGCAGATATAATGATGAATAAAAGTCTTGTGCACAGGATAAGCTCACAGTTTAATGGGAGAAGATGAGCACAAAAAGCTTTACTAGACATTGTAACAAGTGTTAAAAACGCTGTTATTAAGGCACTAAAGAGCTAATTGGGGAATCACATCCTACTTACAGCTGATTCACCTTTAGTGCTCCGACTCTGACTTCTTGTTCTTTTTTAAAATTTCTTGAAGTGGTGCCTATTTCCCTCATCTTATAACTATAGAGCCTGGTACTGACTTTTAGATATGTTGATCATTTTGGATGAACACTTTCTAAAGTAAGTGTTTTTAAAATATCAAAGTTATGAACTCTATTCATATCTTTGAAGTGGAGCAACTTTTCCCTGTAGTTTTAATAATTTGAAAATGTGTCTCAAATAATCAGGTAAAATAGTATTTTCAGATATATATTGATAAGTATCAAATATCAGTTTTTTACTCAATCGACCACACTTAAAGCATGTCCTCTAGATTAGCTGAAAATAATTACTCCTCTTTTTTTTTTTTTTTTTTTTGAGACGGAGTCTTGCTCTGTCGCCCAGGCTGGAGTGCAGTGGCGCGATCTCGGCTCACTGCAAGCCCCGCCTCCCGGGTTCACGCCATTCTCCTGCCTCAGCCTCTCCAAGTAGCTGGGACTACAGGCGCCCGCCACCACACCCGGCTAATTTTTTGTATTTTTAGTAGAGACAGGGTTTCACCGTGGTCTCGATCTCCTGACCTCGTGATCCGCCGGCCTCGGCCTCCCAAAATGCTGGGATTACAGGCTTGAGCCAGAGCACCTGGCCCCTTTCTCTTAATTTATAATTGTCTTGTTGTGAAGTCACATTTTAGAATAATGCTTTCTAAGTTATTAATCTTTAGTTTATGGATGAGAATATGAGACAGAGTCAAATCTTTTCAAAAACTTTCTTCTTTATTAGAATTATCACTTTACCATTATGTAAAAGAACTTTGCATCTGAAAATTGATGGTGTAGTTATGTATTATAGCATTTCCTAAGGTATCAGTCTTCAGCCTTAGAACCAATATCCATCCCAGCACTTTGGGAGATCACCTGAGGTCAGGAGTTCAAGACCAGCCTGGCCGGCCGGGCGCGGTGGCTCACGCTTGTAATCCCAGCACTTTGGGAGGCCGAGGCGGGCGGATCACGAGGTCAGGAGATCGAGACCACGGTGAAACCCCGTCTCTACTAAAAATACAAAAAAATTAGCCGGGCGTGGTGGCGGGCGCCTGTAGTCCCAGCTACTCGGAGAGGCTGAGGCAGGAGAAAGGCGTGAACCCGGGAGGCGGAGCTTGCAGTGAGCTGAGATTGCGCCACTGCACTCCAGCCTGGGCGACAGAGCGAGACTCCGTCTCAAAAAAAAAAAAAAAAAAAAAAAAAAAAAAAAAGACCAGCCTGGCCAACATGGCAAAACCTCGTCTCTACTCAAAATACAAAAAGTAGCCAGGTGTGGTAGCATGCACCTGTAATCCCAGCTACTCGGGAGGCTGAAGCAGGAGAATCGCTTGAACCCGTGAGGCAGAGGTTGAAGTGAGCCAAGATTACGCCATTACACTCCAACCTGGGTGACAGAGCAAGACTCTGTCTCAAAAAAAAGAAAAAAGAAAAAGGAACCAATATCCAGCTTAACTTATTTTTTAATGCAGTATAAGAATAATAATTGCACAACAACTAGGAAATTTGGCAGGCCATTATGAGAATTAACAGAGTATTAAGGAAGCCGAAATACTTTAGTAGTATTCAGAGTGTGAAAGCACAGCATGTCTGACTACCAGCAAAGCCATATCTCTTATTCAATAAGCCAGTAAAATGCATTACATTTTTAAAGGCCAGATGCTTGGGGGCAAAATAAATGGCTAGCATAAAAGGCCTAAGCCAGCAGATACAATCACATAATGAAAAAAGTTTAGGGAAAGAAGTGGAATGTGAACTGTGTGGCTATCAATAAAAACATAATATTGACACACTACTTCTTTGGGAGGCAGTGGGGAGATTTCAGGAGGAGTGATAGGCTGAGAAAGCCTGGATCCCAGGAGACACAAGCAGCAGCATTCTAAATGCATGAGCGTTGATGAAGTATACCCTCAGGTAACCTAGCAAATAATGAATTACAACCATCTAACAGAGGCTAAAAATAAGGAATCAACCCAATTTCACCATCTTTCCCATTGAGCCTAATGCTGGCGGCATTCTGCAAAAAGAAAAACCTGTACTACTTGGAATACCTTTCAGTTCTCAAAGAATTCTATTATAATAGGTCTCACATATTTGTGTGACTTTAGATATCATTAAAACAGTCACCATACGTGTTTAGAATTTAAAAAACATGCAGTGCTATTCAAGAACGTTGAAAGAAAAATATAAGATACTGTCAGTAATTATCTTTTTGCTTAATTCAGCAAGATTTGCAGTGGAGAATTTCTATTAGTAGTCAAGATCACTTATAAAAATAATAAGCATTCATTACATACACTACTTATGTAGCTGGGTTTACTTACAACATGCAGCCAGTCAACACAGTCATCAAGCCCTCATGTCACATACCATGCATGTTCTGTGGAGGAACAAATTTATGAGAGACATGAGTGAGGCCTGTGCTAAGGGAGCTTATTGCATAATACAAGACTCACGTGACTAACCAGTTTATAGTGAAAAACATAATGAATACTTATATGGTTTGGATTTGTGTTCTCGCCCAAACCTCATGTCAAATTTTAATCCCCAATGTTGGTGGAGGGGCCTGGTGGGAGGTGATTGGATCTGGGGGTGGACTTTTCCCTTGCTGTTGTCATGATAGTGAGTTCTCACGAGATCTGTTTGTTTAAAAGCGTGTAGCATCTCCTTCTTCCCCCTCTTCCTCCTGCTCCAGGCATGTGGAATGTGTCTGCTTCCCCTTCGCCTTTTGTAAGTTTCCTGAGGCCTCTCCAGTCATGCTTCCTGTACAGCCTGCAGATGGGTGAGCCAATTAAACCTCTTTTCTTTGTAAATTAGCCAGTTTCAGGTAGTTCTTTATAGCATTGAGAGAACGGACTAATACAAATACCATTATAAAGGAACAGTAAAAGCACTATGGTGGCTCAGATGGTGAGGAAAGGAAGAATAATATTTATTCATTCACGCCACAAATATTTCCTCAAGGACTCTTCTTGGCATTGGAGTTAAATTAGCAAACAAGTAGTGAGGGACCTAGCCCTTTCATGTTTTACCAATGTTAGCACACTTCATCTTCATGAGAATGTGGTGAAGCAAGTATTATTAAAAGAGGGTGACTATTTTACTATAAGGAGTATAAACAATGGCCTACCAATAGTGTCCAAAGCACATAGCTTAAAATAGAGGAGATTCAGTCTCTCTACTCCTGTCCTCTCTAGAACATAGCCCAAAGTGATAACATCTATCAAAGAAGCAGTCCTATTTGATTTTACTTTTTAGCTGGGGGTACAACTTAAAAGGTCCAAATAGAAGAGAGAGTTCTCTAGGACTGATATCAGATGTTATTTCACAAGACTATTTCACATAAGAACTCTTCAAGGTTACTGCAAGATATGAATGGAAAAATGGTTTATGTTAGAAATAAAGACCCAAGCAAAAAGCAATAAAACAACCTCTCAAATACATCCTGAGTGTCTGAATATTTCACCTTAGTCATCTTCAATAAACAATGGTGACACTTTGGCACAATGGAAATGTTTTGTTCTGAATGATAACACTGGGATATTGCAATCGTCAAAACTGATTCTGTTATGTACACTATAGGAGACTTTTTTAAGACAGAAAAGATTATTAGATTTTGGGAATCTTTTCAGCAATGAGAATTAAAGAAAAATTTATTTTCTGACCAGCCCAGGGAAGTCAGTTAATTAAAATATCTAATTCTATGATCATTTTGGGTAAACCACTAGAATTTAATAGATTTAAAGGACTGTATATTTTGTTAATAACATTGTATTTTTCCAAATGCCTCAAATCCGTTCAAATTTAGAATTACATCTTCCTTACAACGTCTTTAGTGGCACAAATATTAATTTGCATTTTATTGAGCACTTATGAAGTGTCTAGAATTAAAATTACCTCTGATTCTCATAGTAACTTGATAATGATACTCTTATTTTAAAAATAAGAAAATTAAGGATTCACAAATAAGAATATTTGAAGCCATAATTCAAATGAATTCAAAGTATTTTGAATACTAATAGTTCTCAACTATAGCTATCCTTCAGTCTCACCTGTGAATATTCCCCAAATAGAAATACCTGAACCCATGCTAAGAACTGTGAATAAGAGTTCCCATTATGGCATGTTTTTAGTGTTTAAAATCTCAACTAGTAATTCTAATCTAGCTTAATAGAATAAGATTTGTCAAGTGGCAAATTGTATGCAAGATGCTTCAATATCTGAATAAAATGGGAGCTACAAATAATGGGAAGAGTTGGGAACATCTGTTTCTCTGCACCTAAAAGACATAAGAGGAGAGAAGAAGTGCTCATAGTTTGCACAAAAGACCTTAAGATTGTGACCAACACAACTTTTTCTGATACAGGTCTTTTGGAGGTGAATGTGGAAAAATTACTTCACTCTTCTAATTACAAGCAAGTGGACACAAATGGAAATACCATCTCCTTAATTCCAATTTTCTGGTATCTTGCCTTCCTTAAATTAAGGGCTGAGGCCTCAATCAATGCATAGGTAGTATTCATGCTGCCTCTCCCTGTGCCTATGCCCTAGCTAGATAGACCTGTCAAATTGACTGGTGTAAGCTTAGCACACATGCACCCAATAATTCTTCCTGAACCCTGCTAATTAATCAGACTTGGCACTGAAGATGAGATTTATTTGCTATTCTAGATCAAATAAATAAATGATTTACTCATTCACTCATTCACTGAGCAAAGACTTACTGAATGTCTACTATGGTCTTGGAAACAGTACTTAATACTGGAACTACAACAACAAATACGTCATGTACTCTGATATCTGAAGACAGTAAATGGCAGAAAAACTTCATGTACACATGCCTGGCATCTATTTCCAAGGTACTTTTTCAAGCGCTCATGTACTTTGTATCATAGCCCTTCAAAGGTGTTTGAAAATATTTATCTAGCTCTTACAATAAGCTCAGTGATGCTTTGTATCATTTAATTCTTATAACAAGCCTACAAGGTAAATACCATTATTATCTGTATTTTACAGAGGAAGAAACAGATATTTAGAGAGGATAAGTCAATTGCTAAAGGCAACACAGATACCAAGTGATAGAATAGGGACTTGAACCTAGGTCCACCTGACTTCCAAATTCATGCTTTTAACAAGTAAACTTACTCCTTTGACCACTTTAAGGACAAGTTTATTAACATCTTTCTAATTCCTGGAGATATCCCCTCCAAAAATATTTTCATCTTTATAAAACAGGAATAATAATATTTTGTCAGTAAATGAGAATCAGAAAGAAAGGAAGGGAGAGATCGAAGGAGGGAGAGAGGAAGGGAAATGGATACAAGAAAGTTGAAGTTCAGAGTTTAATATGAAGACTCTTGGGAGTACATATCCACACACACCTATTCACATAAAATTTCAGCCCCATCCAATTGCAAACATATTAAAAAAAAACTGTCAACACATTCTCCATGACTGATTTGCAAAATCTGATTATAAGAAGGAACTTGGTATCTTCTTCAACTCACTCCCTTTTCGGCACCCTAATCAACCTATCATGATGCCATCCAGTTGGATCTTCAGCCTCCTTTAAATTGGTTGGTGACTTAGTCCACTTTGCATTTCTATAACAGAATACTGCAGACTGGAAAATGTATAAAGAAAATACATTTATTTTATTCCTTCTTTCTTTTTTGAGACAGAGTCTTGCTTTGCAGCCCAGGCCGGAGTGCAGCCCAGGCTGGAGTGCAGTGGATCACAGCTCACTCACTGGAGTGCAGTGGATCACAGCTCACAGCCTCAATCTTCCAGTCTCAAGTGATCCTCCCACGTCAGCCTCCCGAGTAGCTGGGACTACAGGAGAGTGCCACCATTCCTGGCTAATTTTTTCATTTTTTTGTAGAGTCCAGGTCTCACTATGTTTCCTAGGCTGGTCTTGAACTCCTGGGCTCAAGTGATCCTCCTGCTTCAGCCCCTCAAAGTGCCAAGATTATATGCGTGAGCAACTGTGTCTGGCCTATTTCCTATAGTTTTGAAGGCTGGGAAGTCCAAGAGCATGGTGCCGGCATCTTGTGAGGGCCTCCTTGCTACCTGATAACATGGTGGAAGACATCACATAGTGAGAGGGCAAGAGCATGTGTATCAGCTCAGGTCCCTCTTTCTTTCCTTACAAAGCCACTGGTTCCATTATAGAGGCCCTAACCTTATGACCTCATTTAATCCTAATTAACCCCCAAAGGGTCTACCTCCAATCAACATATGAAATTGGGGACTAAGTTTTTAACACATGAAATTTGGGGAACACATTCAAACTATAGTGGTTGGTTTGTTGGTTTAGTTGGCAGGTTTGGCATCTAAATATAATTGTTTAAATTTAGTTTTCTCTCAGTTAGTCAAAACTAAAATGAGACTTCTTCAGTAGCCCAAGAATATCACAATTAGGGTGATCTCTGCCATTGATATTGTGGATTTCCAATAAATAGACTAGAGAAATTAACATATTTAAGTAGACCCTAGGTCTATGTTTCCCAACATGGTTGTTTGCTTGTATTTAGCCAGATAAGCATTCTTAGCAAAGGTCCTAGAAAGGAGAGCAGTAGGAATAGTGTAAGGGAAAGTGGGAAGAAATGAAAAGAAATATATTCCCTTTTAGTGCTGAGCACCCTGCAAGGCAAAGCAAGTGATAATCAAATGTAAGACAAGACTTAAAAAGCTGTCTTTATATTTTTTTGTCAGTGGTGAGTATTAAACTTATTTTCTTTTGTCACAAGTGCAAATATGTTTATGCCAAAAAAATTCGGCATAAAAAAGATAAAAAAGAAGTTATAACTTTCCATGATTGAGAGGAAAAATGTCTTCACTCTTAAATTAACCCTTTCATATAAAGCAAAATTAAATTGTGTTTTTTAAAAGAATTCTGACCATAGTGCCTAGAACATTGTGCATACTCAGTAAATATTTATAGAATAAATGAACGAATTAAAAGAAATACCAAAAAGGCAAATTTTACTTAGTGTTGGGTTAAAATAGCATACAAATTATATCAAAGAATTTTCAAGAATTCATTTTATTGTGCCTTCAATTAATGAGTTGAAAACAAAACGTGATCTTTGGGAAAGAAAGCACTGATCTGAACCATTAAATCTTTGCAAATACTGAATTTATTTTACTTTTTTAATGAAACTGATTTGTAAAGTGAGTGGCCGAGAGGATGAGATTTTTTTCCCTCCTGGATATAAATTAGAAAATGTCTTTACCTAATTCTATTTGCTTATCATAGGTCTTCTCCTTTGCTTACTAAATAGTCACCTTTTTTCAAAACACTATAGAGAAACTCATTGAACCTTAATCAACTATTTAAAGAGTAGCTATTATGTTCTATTCTGGCTTTGTAATTACCAATTACATCATTTCTTTTTCTTAAGAAGAAAAAACACTTCTGGACTTATTTTGATTGATCTTTATCTGGCAGCTTTCTTGCATCTTTAAGTAGCATGTTTTATAAAGGAGTTTATTTTGCTTAGTTTATGATAATGATAACATTTAGATTTTTAATTATTAGTAGATTTAGATGTCTTGTTTGTGCTTGAAAACAAAGCCCTACTTTTTAAAAAGTGAAGAAAATATTAATAAATTCTGCTTTTACACAATTTGTGAACGAGACCTCAGTTAAACATCATTTGCAAGAAAAGTGAATGTTATTCAGAGGCTTTTGCAGCTTTACTTTATTTCAGTTTTCCACATTAGAAACAACAAATATCTGAATGTTCTTTAGTGAGTTCCTTTTCCTTTCTTAATATGTGCATAATAAAATGAGAAAAATATGGCATTTGTTTATTTCCTTAATTGTGAGGAAAATGAAATTTCACCCTTCTTTGGAGACAGGCATAATGTGATTCTTCAGTGCTACATCATACCCAGTTATGACATTTTGTGGAGCAACTGGAGTTCCTGGAGCATGGAAAAAAGGAATGGAATAGAACATGGGGTGGGGTGAGGGGAGCACAAGCATGGTCTAAGACTTCCAAAAATTTCTCCAAATCATGGCACATCCAAGGCAAGCCTTGGAAAGGATGACAAAGGTGAGGTAGCTGATTTTTCTCTTCAACTAAGAAAACATCTGAATCCAAGGAATAATCCTGGAAAAGCAGTGACTATTTATAGGTAGTTCCTGCCTATGCACTACAGTCTTCCCTAAATCGCTGCTCGGGTTCACCAACTGCTGTAAAATTCCTTAAACCTGAAACTATAGAAATGATTAAATTGCAGGTCTAAAGCAAAAGTTTCTCAACCATGGAGACAGATGCTCAAATTTCCTGGGAAACGTTTTGTCACTGAACACCTACTCCCTCAAGATTCTGGTGCATCTACCTTGGACATAGTTGTGAGCCACATGTAGAGAACGATCAAGGAAAGACAACAGGGTAAGTAACTGGGTTGTTCTAATTTGACTCCTTCCTTTTGTTAATAATCACATTTATGTCTTAGGGTCGGACTTTCTCTCTGGTCCATATCCCTGAGAGCAGACCCTTCCCATCTTTTCTTGAGGGTACATTACATTAGGACATAGGGCTATAGAGTAGTATCTTCACCTGTGATACTGATGGTGCTCTGAGGGATTTTTCCCAACCACATAACCACAGATCAATAGTCTGAAATGCCTCGCCTTCTTTTGGTGTTGCTGACCACCTGATCTCGGTCAGCGGTGACCTCACTTTTACTCCTTCCTCTTTTCCATGTGGCATATATCTGGGATAGAGTAATTCCCCTAACTTCCACAAAATACTTATTTTTTTCTAAATATTTCTTTGCCTTGCATAGTCTGCATCCTCTTTATTCCACGGCTTTTGATCGTTCCTTAAATATAATATTTCCAGGCTTCTATTCTTAACCATCTCCAATATTAGTACTTCATCTGCCACTTCTTTGAAAAGTTCCAGATCCATGCTACCCAACTGCTTGATGTTTCTCTCACCCAAATACTGTACCAGACAATCAAGCAACATGCTCCAACATGTGAAAACTGTCTCCAAATAAAACCTGTTCTTTTCTCCATTTCTCTTCATTCTGGTTCTTTTTCCTGCATCCTTCACTAAATTGTCATATTATTGTCTAAGCTGTCACAGTAGCATTGTTAGACCCTCTATTTCTCTCACCACTCCCATAGTTAATACCACAACGTCCTGTTCACGTTACCACCTATATTTCCCTTAGTTTTCATTGTCATATTCTTGTCATAGATTAGACTTATCTCTCTGATAAGACCAGTGAAGTTCCATTATCTGATGCCTCCCAGTCTCTGGACCACACCTGTCTCTCTAGTTAGGGATGATCTCTACCTCTTCTCCAGCGCAAATCTTTTTGATGAGGTTTTGTGGAAGAATTACTTGAGCAATGATTCTATCAGTCTTACCCCCTAGCTCTCTCCTTCCCAGAGAGCACATGTGCCCCTAGGCAGCACTGCTGTGAGAAGAGTTTCAAGTACAACTTGTTGTAGTACTAAAACTCCTGCTCCTCTGCCACATTTGGCACTGCTGAGGGAATCTTCCTCTCAGTTTACACTTATGAGTTGTTTGTGCCAAGGATCCTGTTGATTCTTCCTGCACTTACACTTCCTAAGAGCCTACTCCTCCCCGCAGTCCATTAACCATCCTCTGTCCTTCCCACTGCCCTGAACTCCAACCCCCCTCACTGGGTCTATCAGCTGTATCTGCAATAAACCCCAATTGTGGATGAGTTTATAGACCTTCTTACACGGCTCCTGAGACTTACACAAATCAGGAAATGTGGCTGGACATCTGTTTGTGTCCCTGAGTATCCTATCACACTTAAGGAAACTGCCCAGAGCAGTTGGAGGACTTCCAATAGGGTGTTTTCTAATTCCACTTCCTGGCACACCAGGGAGATACCTCCAGTCCAGCCCCAATGCACACATGATTTCCCTAAAGCTCAGGGACAGCAAAAAGGAAATTGATTTAGAATTGATTCACAGGTTATATTTTGCTTTGTGGTTCCCTCTCCTATCCCTTGGCCTGTTTCAACATGTGAGAAGCCCTCTCCCTGACTTGCCTAATATCCCAGGACTCTGCAGTTAAAGCTACTGCATATTGAGCCTCATTAAAATTCCAGTCCCAAACCACAAGAGGCCAAGAGAGAAAGAGGAATTCCTTCTCCAGTTGCTCTGAGTCTTGCCTTTCCCAAACGATGAACACATGAAATATTCACCCTCTTTAGGGAAGGAGGGGCCCACAGAGGTGTAAACTAATCCAAATGAGAACTATAGCAAAATCCAAAACAAGAAAAGCCTAACATCTGTCCAAAACATTAACATACACATAGAATGTCAGCTTCCCCTTCCAAAAGCGCCCACTGGCTACTGGATAAAGTCCAAACTCCTGAGCAAGGCAAAAAATACCTTCCCAACTGGCAGTCAGCAGATGTTCTAGTCTCATATTCTGCCTCTCCACCTGATCCCCTCTGCAAGCTTTGCTCACCCTATACTTCATCATGCTAAACTACCTGCCATTCCCCCAAGCACTCCACATTTCCTGGACTCAATGCTTCTGTACATTCCACCCTCTATACCTAAAGAACCTTTCCATGTTCTTTTTATGATAGGAAAATACTTCTCATTTCTCTTTCCCAACCTCTCTTATCAAAGTTGATCTCTGTTTTCTAGACTTCCACAGCCCTATTGCGGAGTTCTAGTTAGTATCTCTTAAATTATGTTTTAATTATTTGCATATACTACTACATTCTACCTGGTGTGGAGCTAATATCAATGCTTGATGAATAAAATTGAAACTTTGTGGTGTTTTCTCCATAGGATCCCAATATTCCTTTTGATATTAACTCTTAGACCAGGAAAATAACTAATTGTTCTGCCATTGTGGTTTGAGATTTGAAGGAAGCAATTTTTTCCTTAATAGATATGGTACAGACCTGGGAAAAAGCATGCTCATCCCTGCCCATGACAGATATTGCAAATCAATTACAACACTTGTTTTAACTGTGTTGCAGTTTGGGTTCACTGGAAGCAGACACTTAGACAAGAGTGTAAGTACAGGGTATTGATTAGGGATCAACACTGTGGCAGGTAGAGGGAAAACAGGATCAGGCAGAGGAAGAAATGGAATTGCGAGGCTGTGTGGTAAGCCTGACAAACCCTCATGCAAGTCTCCAGTGAGCTCTGGAGCATACGCCCATCAAAGCTGACCTGCTACTGACCCAAACTGGCTGGACCTTCACATTCTCACCATGATTAATCACTGGAGTGGGCTACTTTGGGAAGGTCAGGAGCTTGGCTGAAATGATTATCTGCAGCTGAGGCAGATCCGGAAGGAGTTGAATGCTGGAGGCTGTCTGTTGACTGCTCTCCCAGCAGCTGGGGCAATAAATCCTTCCTTGAAGAGTTATTTGGATGGCACTTCTCTGTCCACCATATCCAGATGTGACATTGGACTTTTACTCTTCATAGCACTCTAAGTAGACCAATTGGTGAAAGCTGAGGGGTAAGATAAAATCATTATGCTAGCCCTGGCTTCAAAATTTTAGGCCCCATTCTTTGCGGTATTTTCCTGCCTGAACTCTCAAAAACATGTCCCTTTCCGAGAGTTTTCTGAACTAGGGACAAAATGGCTGTGTTTCAAAAGTGCTGTTAACATTGAAACAGCTACTATGCCAATAATAAAATGGCATTTTCAGCAGTTTTAAAGTTTTTAATTAAGTCTTTCCTACTAGGCAGGAACTGAAACAGCTTCTTTCCTCTCTATCTAGATTTCATGAGAATTAACTCTTTCTCTCTAATGTAAATTCTCTTCTCTCTCCTTGCTCCTATGTCTCTCTTCTCAGTTTCCCTTCTTTGTTTTCTTCCCACCCCTCACCTGTCTTGCCCTCTCTCAGGCCTACTCTCCTCTCTCCCCTCTCCTCATTTCTCCTTCTGCTGTCCTCTTTTCTCTCTCACTCTGAAGTTGTGGTCAAAAGTCATCAAAGTGGAATTGATGTTCTGATCCAGATCTTTGTCCTAGAAAATATTCTGTAAAAATAATTTTAGATTAAAACACTATGAGAGAAGTCAGGAGAAAAAGAAAATAATGAAAAGAAAGCCTATTTTCCTCCTTCTTCATTTTATTATGATTTTAGACTAGAAAATATATTCAACAGTCTGAAATGCCACAAGCACTTCAAATAGCTCAAAGTACGAAGGGATATGTTATAAACTGTCCTTGACAAACAATAACCAATTTCATCCTGGTCAATGATGAGATCCGGTTAATGGGCTTCCTTATCCTTCTAAAGGGAATTAGGGAGTTTAGTGAGTATGTTTATCTGAACAAGTGCAGACGTGTGTAACCTAATAGTGCCTTGCTGTAGTACTTAAATGTCAGTATCTGCTGAAATGGAGTTGAAAATACTTGCAGTGCTGAATCACAATTTAAAAATTGCTGGGTTTGTGGTTGCATTTAACTGTGATCTATCAGTTAGTGAACATTTCTTCTTGCCTCCCTCATAGGCATGACTCAGATCAGCCTTCTTTTTATTCTTATCGATATGAAATAATACTTTTTTTAAAAAAGGAGTTTAGATTTATTACACAACATTTTTTTAATTTTCTTATAGCATCAAGTGTAATATTATTTCTATAAGTATATTATGTGTACCTGGGTAAATAATAAATAGGTACATTTCCTTGTGTTTCTGGCCTTCTAAGAGGGAAGGTCCCAAGGAAAGTATTTTATGTTTGTTTATCAGAGACAAAATGAAAAGAAAAAAATGTTAAGAGAACAAATCATGTTACATAAGAAAACTTACAGGTACATTGATAGGAATAAAAGGTCTAGGATCTGGCAGATTGAGAGAAAGAAAGAAAGATGAAGTTTGAATAGCTACCATAAGAAATGAAACTTTAGCAAAAGAGAGGACTCTAAAAAGGATTTTTAGGAATATTATTGTAATGAGCTATAGAATCTCCACCTTGTAATACTGAAGAAAACTTAAGAGAAGACCACAAAACTCAGTAACTTAAAACAGGATACTATTGGCCCAGAGGCTAAATCCAACGTGACTATATATTTTCACTGTGGGCTAAGAATGATATTTATATTTTTCAATAGTTGAAAAAAATAAATGTATTAGACCATTCTTGCATTACTATAAAGAAATGCCTGAGACTGGGTAATTTATAAGAAAAGAGATTTATGTTCTCTTTTTTTTTGAGACAGAGTCTTTTTTGTCTCCTTTTGCCCAGGCTGGAGTGCAGGCACGATCTCAGCTCATTGCGACCTGTGCCTCCCAGGTTCAAGTGATTCTCCTGCCTCAGCCTCCCAAGTATCTGGGACTACAGGCATGCACCACCACACCTGGCAAATTTTTGTGTTTTTGGAGAGACAGGGTTTCACCAGGTTGGCCAGGCTGGTCTCAAACTCCTGGCCTCAAGTGATCTTCCCACCTTGGCCTCCCAAAGTGCTGGGATTACAGACATGAGCTACTGAGATGCAAGAAAAGAGATTTAATTGGCTCAGGAAACTTCCAGTCACGGTGGAAAGCAAAGGGGGAACAGGCACATCACAAGATGAGAACAGGAGTGAGAGAGAAAAAGAGAGAGAGAGAGAAGAGAGAGAAAGAAGAGGGAAGGAGAGAGAGAAGAGAGAGAAATAAGTGGGGGAAAAGAGAGAGAGGAGAGAGGTGCCACACACTTTTAAATCACCAGATTCCACGAGATCTCACTATTGCCAAAACAGCACCAAACCATGAGGGGATCCACCCCCACAAACCAAACACCTCCTATCAGGCCCCACCTCCAGCATTAGGGAATACAGTTCAAAATGAGATTTGGTCAGAGACAAATAGCCAAACTATGTCAATCAATACAATATCTTTTATATATGAAAAATTACATGAAATTAAAAGTTTAATGTCCAGAAATTGTTTTTTTGGAACACAGTCATACTCATTCATGTATGCATGTCTGTGGCTGTTTCTGCACTGCAACAGCAGAGTTGAATAGTTGCAAACAGATCATATGGCCCACAAAGCCCAAAATATTTATTATTGCTCCCTTTAAAAAAAAAGTTTGCCAACTTCTCCTTAAAACAACTATTTATTCTTGTGAAGCTGTGGGTTGACTGAGGCAGTTCTGCTGGTCTTGGATGATTCTATAATCATATAGCAGTCATTGCTCCAATAAGCAAGTCTGAAAATCCTGCTGATCAAATGCTGCCAGGTCATCCTACTCTGTGATAGGAAATATGTACTGATTAGGTCCTGTTTCTGATCCATGGGAGTATATTCCCAGTCCTAAGTTAGCCACAGACCTTAATTCAATCTTCTATGACGTTCTTCCCTGATTATCACCCTAATTGACTACTTCTGATTAAGGCTTTGAAAAATATGCCCTTTTTTGATGACTGAACAGTTTTCTCAGCCTGCTTCCAACATATAGAAATTTAAAGAACTTTTCACATCAACAGTTTCAATTTCTTTTAGCCCAGCTTGGTTCTTTCTTCAAAAATTTATGGATCATCTGTATATTTGATACATATCAACTTTATTTGTCAAAAACCACATTTATCATTCCCTTTTAGACATGCCTTTCTCTCTAGATTTAATTACAAATACTTTGGGCTTATCAGATTTCTGTGGGACTACAAGTTTATACTTCCTAGAAACAATCTTGTCCAACTGAAAAGATATATTACATGTCAGCCTAATTATTTCAGAGATCTAAACAAAGGTTTTGACCCTACTTCCTGGGTTTGACCTGTGACCATGGGTGTATTGGTCTGTTTTCATACTGCTGATAAAGACATACTGAAGACAGGGCAATTTACAAAAGGAAGAGGTTTAATGGACTTACAGTTCCATGTGGCTGGGGAAGCCTCATGATCATGGCAGAAGGCAAGGAGGAGCAAGTCACATCTTACATAGATGGCAGCGGCAAAGAGAGAGAGCTTGTGCAGGGAAACTCCTGTTATTAAAACTATCAGATCTCATGAGACTTACTCAGTATTGTGAGAACAGCACAGGAAAGACCTACCTCCATGATTCAATTATCTCCCTCCAGATCCCTCCCACAACAGTGGGAATTACGGAAGCTACGAGATGAGATGTGGGTGGGGATACAGAGTCAAACCATATCATTCTGCCCTTGGCCTCTCCTAAATCTCATGTCTTCGAATTTCAAAACCAATCATGCCTTCCATACAGTCCCCCAAATTCAACTCGTTTCAGCATTGACTCAAAAGTATACAGCACAAAGTCACATCTGAGACAAGGCAAGTCCCTTTCACCTATGAGACTGTAAAATCAAAAGCAAGTTAGTTCCTAGATACAATGGGGGTACAGGCATTGGGTAAATACAGCCATTTCAAATGGGAGAAATTTGCCAAAACAAAGGGGCTGCAGACCCCATGCAAGTCCGAAATGCAGCAGGGCAGTCAAATCATAAAGCTCCAAAATGATTTCCTTTGACTACATGTGTCACATCTAGGTCACGCTGATGCAAGAGGTGGGTTCACATGGTCTTGGGCATCTCCACCCCTGTGGCTTTGCAGGGTACAGTCTCTCTCCTGGCTACTTTCACAGGCTGGCATTGAGTGTCTGAGCTTTTCCAGGCACAAGGAGCAAGCTGTTGGTGGATCTACCATTCTGGTAGGATGGGTCTGGAGGATGGTGGCCCTCTTCTCATAGCTCCATGGTGCCCCAGTAGGGACTCTGTGTGGGGGCTTCGACCCCCGCGCCCTATTTTCCTTCTGCACTACCCTAGCGGAGGTTCTCCATGAGGGCCTGGCCCCTGCAGCAAACTTCTGCCTAGGCATCCAGGCATTTCCATACACCAGCTGAAACCTAGGCAGAGGTTCCCAAACCCTGATTCTTGACTTCTGTGCGCTCACAGGCTCAACGCTATGTGGAAGCTGTCAAGGCTTGGGGCTTGCCCCCTCTGAAGCCACACCCCAAGCTCTACATTGGCCCCTTTTAGCCATGGCTGGAGTGGCTGCAACACAGGGCACCAAGTCCCTAGACTGCACACAGCAGAGGGATGATGGGCCCAGCCCACAAAACCACATTTTTCTCCTAAGCCTCTGGGCCTGTGATGGGAGGGGCTGCCATGAAGGCCTATGACATGCCCTGGGGACATTTTCCCCATTGTCTCAGGGATTAACATTTGGCTCCTTGTTACTTATGCAAATTTCTTTTGCTGGCTTGAATTTCTCCTCAGAAAATGGAATTTTCTTTTTTATCACATTGTCAGGCTGCAAATTTTCCAAACTTGTATGCTGCTTCCCTTTCAAAACTGAATGCCTTTAACAGCACCCAAATCATCTCTTGAATGCTTTGCTCCTTAGAAATGTCTTCCACCACATACCCTAAATCATCTCTCTCAAGATCAAAGCTCCATAAATCTCTAAGGCAGGGGCAAAATGCCGCCTGTCTCTTTGCTAAAACGTAACAAGAGTCACCTTTGCTCCAGTTCCCAACAAGTTCTTCATCTCCATCTGAGACCAACTCAGCCTGGATTTCACTGTTCATATCATTATCAGCATTTTGGTCAAAGCCGTTCAACAAGTCTCTAGGACGTTCCAAACTTTCCCATATTTTTCTATCTTCTTCTGAGCCCTCCAAACTGTTCCAATCTCTGCCTGTTACCCAGTTCCAAAGTTGCTTCCACACTTTCAGGTATCTTTTCAGCAGCATCCCACTCTACTGGTACCAATTCACTGTATTAGTCCACTTTCATTCTGCTGATAAAGACATACTTGAGACTGGGCAATTTACAAAAGAAAGAGCTTTAATGGACTTACAGTTCCAATGGATGAGGAAGCCTCACGATCATGGCAGAAGGCAGGGAGGAGCAACATGTCCTACACAGATGGCAGCAGGCAAAAAGAGAGAGCTTGTGCAGGGAAACTCCTGTTTTTAAAACCATCAGTTCTCATGAGACTTATACACTATCATGAGAACAGCACACGAAAGACCTGCTTCCAAGATTCAATTATCTCTCTCCAGGTCTCTCCCACAACACATGGGAATTATGCGAGCTACAAGATGAGATTTGGGTGGGGACACAAAGCCAAACCATATCAATGGGATATACTCAATGCTAATGCCTTTAATATAATCTCTGCCTTTAGACCCAATCTTCATTTGAAAATATTTTACTGACTTCAGAGACTGGACATAAGAAACACTTCTTCTAT